>NW_028075999.1:0-819 GCF_014824575.4 Sturnira hondurensis
TCTATACACTAGGAATACCAGGAGGAGAAGAAGAAGAGCAAAGCATAGTGAACTTGTATTCGAAAGTAATGATGGACAAGTTTCATAATTCGATGAGAGAGAAGAATTACTCATGGCTGAAAACCCAGAGACTCTCGATTAATGCAAAGCATAAGGAGCCAAATTTTGAATACATAAGAATTACAATGGACGACATCTGAGTGACAGAATGCTCAAGAACAGCAAAGGGAGAAACAAAAAGTAACATAAAAGAATGTGCTGGTAAGGCCGGCAGCTAAGTTCTCAACAGAAAAATTACCAGCCAGAAGTGATAGACAAGTAATATCCCAAGTAATGAAAACCAAAGTTTGGCAACTGAGACCCGTTCATCCAGCAGGGCTCTTAAATAGAAAGAAAGGCTGAATAAAAATATGGCAGATAAAAGAGAGCTCAAAGCATACTTGTCCTTAAAGCAGCTTTGCAAGAGATGCTAAAGAGTTTGCTTTCTAAAAAGAAAGGAAAAGGAGTGAGAGACAGAGGAACAACATTGTGAAAAGCTGGGAATGAATAAATACCTATCAATGATTATCCTCAAAGTAAATGGTTTCAGTGCTCCAACGAAAAGAAAAAGCAGAGGTGAAAGGCTAAAAAAATCTTGACTTGCATGTATGCTGCCGACCAGACACCTGCCTCACAAAGTGAAAAGGAAGATCTGGAAACAAATATTTCAAGCAATCAGGCTGAAATGAAAGACCATGGTAACAATAATTCTGTCAGATTAACTAGATTTTGAAAGAAAAGGCAGAGAAAGAGACTCAGAAGGTCACTTCATAATCCTGA
>NW_028076000.1:0-1497 GCF_014824575.4 Sturnira hondurensis
ATCCCCTGAAGGTGAGGGATCTTCAGTCTGGAAAGATGATCTGGGAAGGGGAGGTTCATTGGCACTACCCCCCTTAAAGGAAAGGGCACCTTTCCTGTCTCTGCAAAAGCAAGGAAAAGTAAGGTGTGCATTTGTTTTTTCTCCTCCTCCTCCAGATGCATTTCCTGAGTTCGAGATCAATGCACCTCCACAGGAAATACTCATTGGTTAAGGCCTGTTCCAGCTAAAGGTCTTTCCTTGGCCTGGCCCGGCTTGAGGCGGTGTGTTAAAGCAGGATGGAGGCATCTGTTGTGCTTTTTCTTTCTTGTGTTCTTCGAAGTTCTAAGCTTTATACTCAATAAATAAGAGAAATGTACCCTATCAAGAGTTCTATAATAGGACAATAATAATTTTCAATAATACCAGTTTGTCTATAGAAAATATATTTCATGAAATAAAATATTGTAAAAGATATAGAAATAAATTCGTTACTTAAAAAGATGTGTTGACAATAAATACTCATATACATATACATAGTATAATATTCTGTGTGTGTATTTGTGTATAGACACAAATATGTATGCGATGGATTGTAAAAATATTCGCTATACCAGATATTCTCAAAATAACTTCTAAAACAGATTTAAATTTGGTCCTTCAACAAACATAAAGTGATGCAATGATGCAATTGAACTGGAAATTATGCATCGGTAAGTTACCAGTAGTAACTACAGAAATTGAATCAAATAGAAGTGACTGCTCCTTCCCTTTTGGCTAAGTAACTTTTCTGGCTTTTGTACAAGAAGCACAACTTACAATAATACATTTTAATACTGAATATTTTATGCATGACACTGAAGAGTCTTTATATTCAATAATGTGACCATGATGAATTATATCTTTCTAAATTTTCCCTGGAACTGTTTTAGAGCTTGAAATGGTCACTTCAGAGGCTGTACGACTTAATGGACTACATTTTACTTCACTCAACTTTTAGTCCAATTTGCAATTTGAGCAATCATAACCACTCTAATTAGCTCTTACCATCACTGGGTTGAGAGACTGCATTTCTCTGGTTGTAACTACATTTATTCAAAAGAAGTCAGTTCATCCAACACTCATTCTCCTCCTTTTTAAAGCCTAGATTTTAACATAACATTCCAATTTGACTTAGGGATAGGCAATGGTTGTTTTATGGAATGGGCATGGTAATGGAGTTAGGATTACTCAGGATGGGCTGTAGTGTGTGGGTTCTTGCTTTTGAATTGAAATGACTTTATTACAAGGTCCAGGTGACTTTGAGAGTCTATTTCTGACACCTTAGAACACTGAGACAAAGGAAGTACTTAGGGTAGAGGAAGTATCAGGCAAAAGCATTCGCAGTACTCTACTTTGGTTCCCTAGAAACATTTGAGAAAAAGGGGAAGCCAAGATAAGGACCTTTAGCTCACTGGTAAGTCAGAGATAGGATCAGAGGTAAGCCCAGAATGAGCTGCCACTGTGAGTTGCTTCCTTTGT
>NW_028076001.1:0-703 GCF_014824575.4 Sturnira hondurensis
TGATTACACTTTACATTCAATATTATTTTATATTAGTGTCAACTGTACAGCATGATGGTTAGACAATCCTATACTTTATGAAGTGGTCCTGCTCATATTTTAAGTGTGTGTATGTGTGTGTGTATGTATACATATACATATGTGTATATATACATATACATATGTGTGTATATGTGTATGTTTATGTATGTATATGTGTGTGTATATATATGCACACACACACTTAAAATATGGGCAGGACCACTTCACAGATATGTGTGTGTGTATATATATATGTGTGTGTATATGTGTGTGTGCGTATATATATATGTGTATGTATACATATACATATGTATGTGTGTATGTATGTGTGTATGCATATGTGTGTGTGTGTGTGTGTATATATATATATAAAGTGGGGGACAAGGTTTTTACTAACTATATATAGTACATTACAAGGTATGTAATGCACTATATATAGTTATTACAATATTGTTTGCTATATTCCCTATGCTGTACTTCACATACCCATGACTATTTTGTAACTACCAATTTGTACTTAATTTCTTCACATTCTTAATCCCTTCACATTTTTCACCCAGTCCCCCAAACCCCCTCTCTAATTTGCATTTTTAATGGTTTCTTTTTTATTGTATTTTCCGTTCTCATTCATTCCCCTTATACCCTCTCCCACCCCAAGCCCACCCCGCAATCACCACACTTG
>NW_028076002.1:0-510 GCF_014824575.4 Sturnira hondurensis
TCTCCTGTAGTAAATCTAATTAATCATCTACCCATGCCAGTAGTACCCTCACATATTTCTCAAATTCAGCTTTCGGCTTCTATCAGGTACAAATAATCATCTTCACTAATCTACCACTTCCAATATCACTAAACCCAATCTCTACCTTGTAGTCGAAGTGATCGAGCTAAAATTCAAATTAGACCACTCCACTTTCCTGTGCAAACATGTTTTTTTTTTTTACTACTTATGTTGTTGCAGTTCCCACTTTTTCTCCCTTTCTCCACCTTCTCTTAGCACCACCCTCTCCCCTCTCCAAGCCAGTCTCCATATTGTTGTCTGTGTCCATGGATTGTATACAAATGTTCTTTAGTTAATCCCTTCACCGTCTTTCATCATGTTACCCCACTCTCATCTCCTTCCTGGCATCTGCCAGGATGTTTAATGTATCTAAGCTTTTGTTACTATTTTATTTGTTTCTTTATTGTGTTCATTAGATTCCATATATAAGTAAGGTCATATGGTATTTTT
>NW_028076003.1:0-1321 GCF_014824575.4 Sturnira hondurensis
TCTGGATCCAGTCACTCACCCTCCTTCAGCCTGATGTTCCTTTGGGTCTGACACTTCTCAACTGTTCAGAAAACTAACTGGTTGTAGTGCCAACACAGATGAAAGAACTGATAGCAGGTGCGTCTGGTCTCTGTCCTATCTGGTTGACCAGGGCTGGTGTGGCTTTAGAATTCTCCCTGAGCTGCAGAATCTGAGAGCTGTGGGAGTCTCTGCCCCAAGGCTTTGTTCCCAGCTGGCTGGAGGGAGATTGCATTCTTGCCTGTGACTGGTGCCAGGTGGGGACAGGAGACTGAGCAGTTTTATTCTGGGTTCAGAGACCTGGGGACCTGATTATAGGTAGAAAGCCAGAGATTCCCCTGGGAACAGAACCCTTGAAATTAACATTAGAAAAGGAGGAAGTTTTGCTTATACCCTTGATAATACTTTAATGGGATTTTAGAAACATCACTAGTTCAGTTAACCTCTGCTCAGAAGAATGAAAAGCATTGGATAAAAATAATAATCTATCACTTATTTCCCCTGTATGATGTGTGTCCCACACACTTCCTGTCCTCACACTTGTACCCGGACTCCAGCATGCATAGGACCATACCATCTTACATTTATAATACTTTGTTTTAATTCTCCCCTGAGTCCTGGGAACTGGGTTTTATCCCCCCCATTTTATTTTATTTTTTATGTTAGAGAGAAAGGAAGGAAGGGAGAAAGAGAGGGTGAGAAACACTGACGTGAGAGAGAAACATCGGTTGGCATCGAACCGGCAGCCCTTCACACTGTGGAAGGAAGCCCAACCAACCAACCCACAGCCCACAGGTCAGGGCCAGCACTTCCATTCTAGGGATGTAATTTAACAGATGTCAAAACTACAAAGGATGTATAAAATCTAAGTGACTCTGACTGACTCTGACTCTGGTGTTGTTATCAATTGCATTTAATACTTCACTATGAGAAATGATCCAATGTATAAAGCTTTGCTTTCAAGGCTCTGACGTTCTCTTGGAAAAGATCATAGAATACATATACCTAGATATGAAAAAAANCACACACCACCTACATTTCTGGCACAATGTCTAGTCCAGGAAGCAGCAAGTCTTCTCTGTTGTGACTTGGAATTTGAGCTTGACAGTAAAAACTGTCCCTATTAATTAAGACCATTTTTTCCCCAAACTGCTAAATTGTTGGGTTTCTCCCTGATGGCTCCTGTCCTCTGTCCTCCCAGCTCTCTTTGGGCTCCAGTGCCCTTATAGGGGCCCTGATGACCCTGTAGACTGAGGCCCTTCACCCCACTGGACCCACCAAGCTTGGTTTCCGTGTTTTGCTT
>NW_028076004.1:0-570 GCF_014824575.4 Sturnira hondurensis
AAAATCCTCAATAAAATATTGGCAAATCACATCCAACAATACATCAAAAAGCTCATACACCACAACCAAGTGGGATTCATCCCAGGGATGCAAGGATGTTTCAATATTCATAAATCAGTAAATGTAACACATCACATAAACAAAAGCAAAGACAAAAACCACATGATCATATCAATAGATGTGGAAAAAGCTTTTGATAAGGTACACCACCCATTTATGATAAAGGTACTCAGAAAAATGGGAATAGAGGGAGCATTCCTCAACATAATAAAGGCTAATATGAAAGACCTACAGCCAATATCATACTCAATGGGCAAAACCTAAAAGCTTTTCCACTAAGATCAGGAACAAGACAAGGTTGTCCACTATCACCACTTCTATTCAATATAGTATTAGAAGTTCTAGCCACAGCGATCAGAGAAGATAAGGAAATAAAAGGCACCCAAATGGGAAAGGAGTAAACAAAAACTGGCACTGTTTGCAGATGACATGACAGTGTACATGGAAAAGCCTATAGCTTCTACCAAAAAACTGCTCGAACTAATAAATGAATTTGGCAAAACAGTGGGA
>NW_028076005.1:0-1153 GCF_014824575.4 Sturnira hondurensis
AGCAAGAAACTGAACACTTATTTGAACAAATAATAAAGGAGAACTTCCCCAATCTGGCAAAGGAAATAGACCTCCAGGAAGTCCAGGAAGGTCAGAGAGGCCAAAAAAAGTTGGACCCAAGGAAGCACACACCAAGGCACATCATAATTACATTACTGAAGATTAAAGATAAAGAGAGAATCTTAAAAGCAGCAAGAGAAAAGGAGACAGTTGCCTACAAAGGAGTTTCCATGAGACTATCAGCTGATTTTTTAAAAGAAACCTTACAGGCAAGAAGGGGCTAGAAAGAAGTATTCCAAGTCATGAAAGGCAAGGACCTATATCCAAGATGACTCTACCCAGCAAAGCTATCATTTAGAATGGAAGGGCAGATAAAGTGCTTCCCAGATGAGGTCAAGTTAAAGGAGTCCATCATCACCAGGCCCTTATTATATGAAATATTAAAGGGACTTATCTAAGAAAAAAGATCAAAAATATGAAAAGTAAAATAAAAACAAACTCACAGCTATTAATGACTAAACCTGAAAAAAACAGAATAAAAGACAAACTAAGCAAACAGGAAGAGATTCACAGAAGTGGAGATCACATGGAGGGTTATCAGAGGGGAAGGAGAGGGAGGAGAATGGGGAAAAGGTGCAGGGAACAAGAAGCATACATGGTAGGTACGAATAGACAGGGGGAGGTTAAGAACAGTATGGGAAATGGAGAAACCAAAGAACTTGTAGGTACGACCCATGGACATGAACTATGTGGGGGAATAATGGTGGGAGGCGGGTACAGGGCAGAGGGAAATAAAGGGGAGAAAAAATGGGACAACCATAATAGCACAACCAATCAAATATATTTTTAAAAGCAAACAACCTCATTAAACAGTATGTCAGACCCAAACAGACACCTCAGCAAAGAAGATGTACGGATGGCAGATAAGGGAATGAAACAACGGTGCACGTCACGTGTCACCAGGCAAGTGTGCGTTAAACAGGAGACCGCACGACACACCTGTTCGAGTGCGCAGGGTCTGTGGCAGAGACCGCAGCTCCTGCCGGTGCGCGTGTGCAGCGACAGGACCCGGTGGGAGTGAGAAGTGATGCAGCCACGTCGGAAGGCCGTCTGGCGATTTATCACGAAGCTAAACACTCTTACCTTATGACCC
>NW_028076006.1:0-943 GCF_014824575.4 Sturnira hondurensis
GTGAGAACCCTGAATACTGTGCATACATTTCACTCTACATATTAAATACATAGTTTGGAGCATAGGTACTTGGTGCTGTACTTGTAGTGCATTCTTCACCCAGCGTCATGCTTAACCATTATTTGGTGTAAGTCATATTTCATTTGAAAGTTCACTGGGGCACACAGAAGCTACGGAGCTTGATACTGAACCTAGATCATGCTGGACCTCTGAAGTACTGTCTTCTTAGTGACCATATTCTTTCTTTTGATTTTTGAACCTGGCCCCTTCTGCCTCTGCTAAGTTTCCCCTACTGATCCAATTCCAGTGGGTGATTCTGGACACTTGTTAGCTGGGATTCCACAGGAGGACTTTGGAGCCAGAAGAATCTCCAAAATGATGTCTTCTCTCGTGAAAGAGTACTGTTTTGTGTGTGTGTGTGTGTACTTGTTTTAGTTGCTTATGCAACTTGAAAGAAGCTTCTAAAGTGAGGAGCCAAACAATGAATTGTGACATTACTAGATCTCTAATGCTGTGGTTCTTCAATCGTTTCCCAACTTTGTGTCAACCTTTCCTTAGACTGCTAGACAAGCCATACTGCTCCTTCCCCTCCGTGAAATTCTGCTCTTTCAGAGCCCAGTTCAATTGCGCTTCCTACGGAAAATCTGCCTATTCTTACCCACCTCTTAGACATAATTATGGCCTAGAAAGAGAATGCTTACCTCTTAGTTTGTAATGCCTGGCTCCACCAGCATGCTCGAATATTCCTGTAGAGCAAAACCCGTTTTAATTCATCCTTGTGAACTAGTAACTCCCTCTATTTTACACACAGTAATTGAAAAATAAGACCTTCTGGAGAGGTAAAACTACCACCTGGAGGAGAGCCTTGTTCTCCACTCTACTTGAATTAAAAAGGAAACCCCAGGGAGCAGGTAGGGGCAAAGAACTTGTATTATTCCCTGTC
>NW_028076007.1:0-1590 GCF_014824575.4 Sturnira hondurensis
CACAATTGCACACTTGCAAACTCATACACACTTTCATACACACACCCACACACTCACACCCATACACACTCTCTCACACACACACACTCACGTGTACTCTCACCTTCGTGACCACACTCACACACGCAGAGATGTGGGTGCTGGTGCAGACAGGCCTCTCCCCTCCAGAATGCGCAGCCCCAGCAGGTAAGGGGCGGGCCCTGCCGCACGCCTGCCGGATGTCCCGCCCGAAGAGCACCCGACAAGGGGGGGCCTCCTTTCTCATGGCACCACGTGTGCCAAGAAACGCTCCCCCCGGATGGCAGCCTGGCCTTAGAGAAATAGATGGCTCCTTGCCCTGCAGGACAGGGGCCAGCAGGGACTGTGCCCCAGCATGTCCACCTGGCAAAGGAAGGAAAAGCCCATCTGCTCCCAGTCGGCGACCCCATGCATAGCCCCCACAGGGGTCTGCAGCCTCCGGCAGGACTGGCGACAGCAGCCCGGCTCCCCAGAGCCCTGAAACAGCGCCCTCAGCCGCCTCGGAGCTGTTACTGCCGTCCAAAAGGCCGGCCTCCCACTGGGGCTGTGGCTGCCTGAGTCCGCAGGAGGTGGAGCCCTACCATGCCCACGGCAGGAGGAAGGCCTCGTCGAAGCCCTGGCACCCCTCTGGACAGCATCCCCCCGTATCTGTCCTCCCCCGCCTCCCACAGGCACTCGGCCCAGTGTCCCTCCAGAAGGGGCCTCAAGGGCCAGCCACACAGGCATGGCGGCCCCTGTGCCCCCACTGTCCCCAAAGGGGACGAGGACGCCTAGCAGACTTGGGTTCGCAGAGTTAAATGTTTAAGTCAAGACAGCCCGAGTGGAGAAACCACGTGTGCACCTCACTCAGCCACAAGCCTGGACTCACCCCGGCGACGTCACCGGACAGACTCTGTGGCTGACAACGAAGCCGTTCAGCTGGAAAGGCCCTCAGAGGCTGTTTGGAGAAGGAGACGGGACGGTGCATCGGCCAGATCGGCTCCAGGCCTGGACTTCTGCTTCGCTGACTCCATGTGAAGTGAGGTGAAGGGACCCGGGACAGGGAGAGGGTACGGCCTCCCCTGGGCACAGCCGGACATCAGACTGACTGAGCGAGGACCCCGGTGGCAGAAGGATCTCGTTTGCCCGCAGGCTGCGTGGTCCTCGTCAGCCAGGGCGACACGGGACTACTTCAGATCCCCGATGCAGGTGCCACGTCAAGAAACAGTGGAACCTGAGTCCTCTGAACCCCCTGATTAGATACCCCTCTCTCTTCGTGGCTGGGCCTGGGCACCCCCAGGCCAGCAGCCAACGCTGCTTGCTGCTCTGGCCTCCCAAGTCCCCCAGGACGTGACCAGATTAAAAGGACAGATGCATCCGGCGTGATGGCCAGAAGGCAGGCCCCCAGTCGGACGGACGTGCGTCCACACGGCAGTCCCAGCTCCCGCTCCTGTGCAAGCCACGCTGAGTCCGAGTGCCCTTGTCTGTGACGTGGAGACGTGATTCCACGGCCCCTCAAGCCATCCCGGAGAGTAAAGGGAAGGACTCAAGTGTCTGACCTAGTAGGTGCTAAGTGACTAAAGCCAGCACAGT
>NW_028076008.1:0-741 GCF_014824575.4 Sturnira hondurensis
AGCCAGGACACTTTCTTCCCAGCTTTCACCATAATATTTTAATAAGACATGTGTTAGCCTTAAATTACTTAGGTCGCTGAGGCATTATTTGCGATTATGCTAATCGCATATAATGCGAGGTAAATGAGTTCTGTATTAGCAGGTATGGGGATTATACATTCATAGTATCCTGGAGAGCTAACATTAACAGAAAGGTAGATGGTTAAAACTTTTTCTAACTGGGATTTAGCTTTTCAGGGAGTCTCCAGCTGGCAAGGCAAGAGCCTTCTTCCCCCTTCTTCTCTCCAATAACCCAGTATTTTTCCCACCTGTTCTTTTGAGGTCCTTTAATAACAGTGATTTCATTGGCTGCCCTTGAAGGTATTTAATCTTGGAGGCAATCAAAAATGAATATGGATTAGATTATTCCATTAGATCACACTGCAGTGAATATTCCTGAGCTTTGCCCAAACAGAATTTTTTTTAAAATTATATAGGTAATTGAACAGTGGTTCCAATCACTGTCTCATACCTCTGTGTCAGCCTATTGATACATAGTGACAGTCAGTTTCTGCTGCATGGGACAGCTTTTAGACATTTAGAATTAGAGCAGAAACCAAGACGTTGCTTGCTGCATAGAGTAGAGGTTCATAAACTCATTGAAACAGCAGATGATGAACCCCATACCCAGAGATTCTGATTTAGTAGATCTGCATTAGAACCAAGATATTTGCATTTTGTAAAAGATTTTATTTATTTACT
>NW_028076009.1:0-622 GCF_014824575.4 Sturnira hondurensis
ACCTTCAGTACTGGTAGTACCAGGAGGCGCTCCTGCTCCAGGACATCTCCGCATGCCATTAGTACTCTTCCTTCTCCCCATTAGTTGGCAACGACCCTATTTCCCCCGAAGAGCTGGACTCAGTCACAGAGGCAGCACCCTAATCCCCGCGGTGGCTGCTTTCTCAGTGGCAAGAGGAGCCTGACACGTTCTCCAAGGAGCAAGGGGACTGTTACCGGATCCCTTGGTGACTGCCTTCTTCCTCTGGTACTAGAATCTGAAAACCCATAGAGGCAAGAGCAGCAAGGATGGAAGGCAAAGAGGATGCAAATGGTCAATTAGAAGCCATTACCGCAGACACCATTCCTAAGTCTGCCTCTTATGACCCTGTCCCATCCCTTACAGACATGGGAGAATCAGCACCACATATGCATGACTCGTTTGGAGTCTCCTCTGTCAAGGACGAGATAAGGCGTTATTCTCGGGAGCACTACAACCGATCTTTAATATCCTATTCCACTGCTATACATGGCCACCACCTCCAAGATAATGGGCCATATAAAGCATTCAGTCACAACTTCTTTTTTTTGCGACAAAGTATATTTGCTAAAAAAATAAATAGTGAATAAGGTACTATGGATGG
>NW_028076010.1:0-619 GCF_014824575.4 Sturnira hondurensis
CTAGTAAACCCTGCTCCTTAGCTTGCTGCATCTGTCTGTCTTGTTTCTTGAGCGACTCTGACCGAACAGTGACCACAGCCCTAAAAAGGCCCACATGAAAAAGCTGATGAATATTATCTTGAACTCTCCCCTGAGACCTCACCTGAAATTTTTACCTTTTAAAACCAAAACAACTCCTCAAGACAAAGAAACCTGTGTTCATTCTCCTTTAGGCACACCTGCTGAATTCTTTTTTTTAAAATTGTTGTTCAACTATAGTTGTCTCCATTTTCCTGCTACCACTTTCCTCCATCCCACCCACTCCCACCTCCAATCCTCAATCCTACCCCTTCTTGGCTTTTGTCCATGGGTCCTTTCTATATCATCCTTGAGAGGTAAATCATCTTTCTTCTAACCTCTAAGTGGTCTCCACGAGACTTGCAACCATGAGAGCAATGGGCAGCAGCACCTCCTCCCAGACAAATACCTTAGAACTTTCCACAAATCTTCATCTCTGTGATTCTGCAATAAGCTGACAGTAGCTGCTCCTAGTCTCACATCTTTCCCATAGTGTTGTAACGAAGCCAGAGCAGCACCATCCAGTCTCTCTTCTGCTTCTCCTTTTATTCTGGGCCATTCC
>NW_028076011.1:0-663 GCF_014824575.4 Sturnira hondurensis
TCCCACCAACAGTGAACTAGGGTCCCCTTTTCCCCACAGCCTCTCCAGCACTCCTTGTTTTTTTCTTTGTTTATGGTAGCCATTCTGACTGGTGTTAAATGGTATCTCATTGTGGTTTTAATTGCATCTCTCTGATAGCTAGTGATATCGAGCATCTTTTCATGTGTCTCTGGATCCTCTGTATGTCCTCCTTGGAGAAATTCCTGTTCAAGTCCTCTGCCCATTTTTAATCAGGTTGCTTGTCTTCTTTGAGTGGAGTCAAGTGAGTTCTTTATATATTTTGGAGATTAAACCTTTGTCTGAGGTTTCATTGGCAAATATGTTTTCCCAAACAGTTGCTTCTCTTTGTATCTTGATACTGTTTTCCTTAGCCATGCAGAAGTATTTAATTTTGATGAGATCCCATTTGTTTATTCTTTCCTTTATAGTCCTTGCTCTAGAGGACATATCAGTAAAAATGCTGCTGCTTGAAATATCTGAGATTTTCCTGCCAGTGCTCTCCTCTAGGACTTTAATGGTTTCTCGGCTTATATTTAAGTCTTTTATGCACCTTGAATTTACTTTGGTGTATGGTGTAAGTTGGTGCTCGAGTTTCGTTTTTTTGCATGTGTCTGTCCAGTTCTCCCAACACCATTTGTTGAAGAGGCTATCTTTACTCCATTT
>NW_028076012.1:0-1770 GCF_014824575.4 Sturnira hondurensis
GAAATACAGGGGTAGAGGAAGGCTTCTGGTCAAGAAGACAACATAGGCAGACTTGGCTCACCTTACAGGTGTGCTAATTGCTCAGATTAAATAATAATTTTAAATAATGCATGTAAGTGATTTCAATACTCAACATTCTAATAAGTAATTAAATATTGGTCTGATTAAATAGTGACTAGTTAAGGATACCTTGTTGAGAGGTGTGGTGTGTTCAAAGGTGAGATGTCAATACATAATTTTTCCATTCAACAACTGTTACAAAAGACTTATAGACATTATAGTAAAATATATGAACATAAAGACCAAGATAAAATACTCAAAATGCTCAAGAGGAAAGTGATCTCAATCTCACATACACTAGTAACCAAGAATCAAACTGACATCCAACTTCTGAACAGCAACACCTGAAGCAAAAGACAGTGATATAATGTTTTAAAATTTTTAAGGAAAACAGGTTTAAGCCTAGAATTTTACATCCAATCATATTTTCATTCAAATTTGAAAACACAGTAAAAATATTTACGAAAGATATGCCACCATCCTGGCTGCTGTGGCTCAGTGAATTTTGTGTCATCCTGCAGTCAGAAAGGTCACTGCTTCAATTCCCAGTCAGAGTACATGCCTAGGTTGCAGGCTAGATCCTGGTTGGAGGCATGCAAGAGCCAACTGATTGATGTTTTTCTCACACATTGATGTTTCTGTCCCTCTCTTTATTCCTTCCCCTCTCTTTGAAAATAAATTAAAAATATTTTTAAAAGAGGACATGCCACCAATATTGACTTTGAATGCACTCTTGAAGGGAGAATTCAAATGAGACAAATTAATTTAGGATGATACTTTAAGAGATCTAGAAGTTCAGTATCTAGATATTTACCAAACTGATTTGAAAATATATGTCTGCACAAAATGTTTCTAGCAGCTTTATTCAGAATCACTAAAAATTAGAAACAACCAAGTGATCCTTTAATAGGTGAACAGGTAAACAGACTGGGTGTAGCATAGCCACAATGGATAAATGACATTACTCATTGGTGAGAGCCTATAGAACTTTATAGCATAAAGAGTGAGCTTCAGTGTATGCAAATTAAATCAAATCAAGTGCTTACTTCAAGTTGTACACTATGGAAAGAGGAAAAAACGGGTACCTTCACAGTGGAGAAACCTAACAAACAGTGCCTCACTACCCTTAAACCCAGTTTAATTATGAGAAAAACAGCAAACCTATTTGAGGAATATTCAACAAAATAGGCAACCACTTCTCAAACCTGTGAAGGTCATCAAAATCAAGCCTGAGAAATAGTCACAGCTAGAGGAGCCTGTATATTTTAACAACAAAATATAATGTGGCAACCTGGATAAGTTCCTGGAATAGGCAAAGGGCATAAGTAAAAACTAAGAAATCCTGAATAGAGAATGGACTTTAGTTAATAATAATATATCAATAGTGATTCATTAATTGTGACAAACATACCATATTTTTAAATATATTTTATTGATTATACCATTACAGTTGGTCTACTCCCCCCCTTCATTCCCTTCCACCCGCACCCTCCCTCCCCCACCATTCTCCCCCCCCCTTAGTTTATAACCACGTGTCTCAAATTCTTTGGATTCTATATTTCCCCCACTATTCTTGCCCTCCCCCCTATCTATTCTCTACCTACCCTCTATGCTATTTTCTGTGCCTTCTCCCCTCTTCTCCCCCTCCCACCCCCCCATTGCTAACCCTCCATGTGTTCTTCATTTCTATGGTTCCACTCCTGATCTAGC
>NW_028076013.1:0-1127 GCF_014824575.4 Sturnira hondurensis
GTTTCAAGCAAATTGAACCCAAGAAAAGACAAAGTGGAAGAGACCTGTAACAGAAGAAACAGTGGTGAGCAGCAAGATGGCCAGAGGTAGCGACTGGCACTGAAACTGCTATGATGGCAACCAGGATTTTTAACGTAATTTCTAGAAAATAGTTCTTCAAACAGAAGAAGAGAAAATGGACCCACAGCATCTGAAACAAAACTTCCAGACGATATCAAAACCTGGGAGTTTGGAGAAGGAACAGTCAAAAGGAAGAGAAGTAAAATAATGCTCAATATTTTTCTCACTCACAAGTGACTAGGGTTTGTAGCTATCAGGGGGAAAATATGCAGGTTTATAAATTTTTAAAGATAATTACAAATAAAAATGGGTCATACAGTTTTCAAAACTCTAGGTGGCACAGAGAAACAAAGCTGCCTGATCCACTTGGTCAGGAGCAAACGTACAAGAACACAAAATCACGTTCTATGAAAACGTAAAAGGATAAGCCTTCCTCAAAGCAAATCAGTGGTCACAATAAATGTGACAAATTAAATTCCCTTGTGAAAAGACCAATATTTTATCTTACAGCAGAAAAGTACTCTTATGCCTCTAGCTCGTAATCATGATGAAGGTCGTGAATAGTTAGGAACTATATACCACACTGTTCTAAATGCTTTATATATAGCAACTTATTTCAAGTAAATTTTATTTTATTTTAATTTTTTTAAAGATTTTATTTATTTATTTATCTTTAGAGGGGAAGGAGAGAGGGAGAGAAACATCAATGTATGGTTGCGTTTCATGCGTCCCCTGCTGGGAGTTGGCCTGCAGGGAACCGGCCTGCACCCCAGGCATGTGCCCTGACTGGGAATCGAACCACGATCCTCTGGTTCGCAGGCCCGCGCTCAATCCACTGAGCTACACCAGCCAGGGCTCGAGTAAATTTTAATTATATTTTATGGATTGTGCTATTACATTTATGCCATTTTTCCCTTCCTCTGTTCTTCTCTGCCATGCACCCTCCTCCTACCAGTATTCCCTCCTCCCTTAATTCATGTCCATGGGTCGTACACATAAGTTCTTTTGCTTCTCTATTTTCTATACTATTTTTAACATCCCGTCTATTTTGTAACTACCATTTACGC
>NW_028076014.1:0-662 GCF_014824575.4 Sturnira hondurensis
TCCTCCTCTAAAACCTAGGTGTGTCTTATGGTCCAAAAAAAATTCAAATTCATGAAAGGCAAGTACCTACACCCAAGATGACTCTATCCAGCAAAGCTATCACTTAGAATGGAAGGACAGGTAAAGTGCTTCCCAGATAAGATCAAGTTAAAGGACTTCATCATCATCAAGCCCTTATTCTATGAAATTTTACAGGGACTTATCTAAGAAAAAGAAGAAGATCAAAACTATGAACAGTAAAATGACGACAAACTCCCAACTATCAACAGTTACCTGAAGTTACCAACAGTTATCAACAGTTACCTATCAAAACACCTGTAATCACAACCAAACATAAAAAAACAAAAATCAGCTAAGCAAATAACTAGAACAGGAACAGAATCACAGAACTATAGATCATATGAATGGTTATCAGCAGGGAGGGGGGAAGGGGAGAATGGGGGAAAAGGTATAGGGAATAAGAAGTATAAATGGTAGGTACAAAATAGACAAGAGGAGATTAAGAACAGTATGGGAAGTGGAAAAGCCAAAGAACTTATATGTATGACACATGGACATGAACTAGGGTGGGGAATGATGGTGGGAAGGGGAGTACAGGGTGGAGGGGAATAAAGGGGAGGAAAAAATGGGACAACTGTAATAGCATAATCAATAAAATATAT
>NW_028076015.1:0-1628 GCF_014824575.4 Sturnira hondurensis
TGAACGCACCATACTCCGTCGTCGTCCTCGGGTGGTAGGGCTGGTTTGATGTAGGCAAGGTGAATCCAGTAGGGTTTTTCAGCAACTCGGACGGCTGAGGGGGTGCTGAGCAGTACCTGAAAGGGTCCTATCCAGTGAGGTTCCAAGTTCCCACTGCCCAGGCTCTGGCGACTCTACCCCTTGTCCTTCTGAGTGCGATGTCCGTTGCTGCGCCCTCACCTCACGGCGGATGTTTTGTAGAGCCTGTAGGGGCTTGAGGAAATTGGAATTAGCCAGCTCTATTTCCTCTGTGGTGAGTTTGGGAATTAGGGGTATGGGTTGTCCAAACATAATTTCATATGGTGCCCATGTTTTAACATATGGGGTGCACCTTACCCTGAAGAGGGCGAAAGGGAGTAGCTCAACCCAGTTTTCACCGGTCTCTTCTCTTAATTTAATTAAAGTTTCTTTTAGGGTTCTATTCATCCTCTCTACCTGTCCTGAACTTTGGGGTCTATATATGCAATGGAGTTTCCAATTAATTCCTAGTTTTGTGGCAAGCTCCTGTGAAACCTTGGACACAAAAGCAGGCCCATTATCTGATCCTATGGCTAGGGGTATTCCATACCGCGGGATAATTTCCCTTAGCAATACTTTGCAAACAGTAGACGCAGTCTCACCTCTGGTGGGAAAGGCCTCTACCCACCCAGAGTAGGTGTCCACTAATACTAAGAGGTATCTGTATCTGGATGTGCTTTTGGTCATCTCGGTAAAATCTACTTCCCATAGTTCTCCAGGGAATTTCCCTCTATATCTAATGAGTGGAGGCAATTTCTTATTTTGGGCATTAACTTTAGCACAGATTTGACATCTTGTGGTTATTGAGTAAACAATGTCTCTTAGGCTTGGTCCTGAATAATATTTTCTGACTAACTTTTCTAATTTATTTTGACCTAAATGGGTGCTAGTGTGAATATCTTGCATTACTTTTCCTAACACTCCCTGGGGTAGGAATATCTTGGAGTCTGGCAAGATGATCCACCCAGCCTGATCTTTTCTCCCCCCTAGTCCTTTCCTGAGTTGTTCTTCTTCTGTAGTATATTTAGGATGAGGAAGAAGGCTTGGGTGGGGAAGTAGGGGCAGCACACTCTTTCTGGGCGGCGGCTTCCCGTGCCGCCGCATCTGCGAGGTTGTTCCCTCTGATGACAGGCGTCTCGCCCTTTTGGTGCCCTCTGCAGTGAATTATGCCTACCTTGGCGGGGAGCCAGATGGCATCAAGGAGGGCTAAAATCTCTTCCTTGTTTTTAATGTCCTTACCTCCTGCAGTCAGGAGGCCTCTCTCCTTATATATGGCTCCATGGATATGTGCTGTAGCAAAGGCATACCGGCTGTCAGTGTATATATTTACAACCTTACCTTCTGCCATTTTCAAGGCCTGAGTTAGTCCAATCAGCTCAGCCCTCTGCGCTGAAGTCCCAGTGGGCAGCGCCTTCTTCCATAATACCTCTGTCTCTGTTGTCACCGCTGCTCCCGAGTAGCGCTGTCCATCCTCAACATAGCTGCTCCCGTCTGTGTAGAGGGTGAGATCTGGCTTTTTGTAAGCCTGATCCTTCATATCTGGGCGGGAGCCTGACACAGCGTCTAATACA
>NW_028076016.1:0-863 GCF_014824575.4 Sturnira hondurensis
CTTCACAATCAGCATATCAAAAGAAGGCACCCAATACTGCTGAGGTTAATTCCTTGTGTGATCAGTACTTGCACAGAAGCTTATATACTGTGGTCGGGGTCAATCTTCACAGTTCGCCAACCTGAAAGTTGATCCCATGCATGAATAGGTGAGGAGCAATCAAGACTCAATTATAACAGGAAGACTCACAAAACACACACAATGGATATTCCTGGAACACCCAACTCAGGTGGTCAAGGGACAGGACTGACAGGATACTGGGTGCCTCACTGGGTCCCACAGGACACCTATTATTAATATATGTCTCCTCTACTAAAACTGGGAGGCATAACAGATCAATCTAATACACAGTCACAATCACAGAGAGGAAGCCAAAAATGGGGAGACAAAGGAACATGCCCTAAATGAAAGAACAGGAGAAATCTCTGGAAAAAGAGCTAAGTAAAATAGAGGCAAGCAATGTACCAGATATAGAGTTTAAAAAATGCTTATAAGGATATTCAATGAACTTAGTGAGAACTTCAACAAAGGGACAGTAAGTATAGAAAAGGACATAACTATAAAAAAGAACCAGTCAGAACTAAAGAACACAATATCTGACAAAAAAAAACACACTAGAAAGAATAAACAGTAGGTTAGATTAAGCGGAGGATAGAAGCAGAAATTTGGGAGACAAGGTAGCAGTATCCACCAATCAAAAAAACAATTTTTTAAAAATGAGGGTAATTTAAGAGCCCTTGGGGACAATATCAAGTGTAACAACATTTGCATCATAAGGGTACCAGAAGGAGAAGAGAGAGAGAGCAAAATATTGAGAATATATTTAGAAAAACAATGACTGAAAGCTTTTCTAACCTGGTGAA
>NW_028076017.1:0-724 GCF_014824575.4 Sturnira hondurensis
CTTGAGACACGTGGTTATAAACTAAGGGGGGGAATGGTGGGTGAGGGAGTGTGCGGGTGGAGGGGAATGAAGGGGGGGAATAGAACAACTGTAGTGGTATAATCAATAAAATATATTAAAAAAAGAAAAAAGTTTTCCTTAAATATTTATATACCCTCTGGCTGGTGTGGCTCAGTGGATTGAGGGCCGACTTGCAAACCAAAGGTTGCCAGTTCGCTTCCCGGTTAGGGTACATGCCTGGGTTGTGGGCCAGGTCCCACAGTAGCAAGAGTCAACCACACATTGATGTTTCTTTTTCCCTTCCTTCTCTTCTCTCCAAAAATAAATAAATAAATAAATCTTTTAAAAATTAAAAAATTATTCTTGTAAATATGAACATCTTGTTAGCTATTTTCTCAAGAGCAGGGTGACTATCAGCTAACACGGGGCCATCCTCACCACCTAGTAGCTCCCACTTGGAGTGCGACTCAAACTGTATATTAACGTTACATCAACAATGAAGTCAGACATATGCTTTCAGTCGCTCTCCCTGGTGTGGGGCAGTTCCAAGGTGACATCAATGTTGTGTTCCAATCACAGTTTCAGAAGGCGGACTTCTAGGGTACAAACCTCGTTCTCACCTGTCATGGGTCACATCAGTTTTGGTCACCCTCGGTTGCCTGTGACCTCTCCACTGTGAACCTTTGCGGGATGGAAGGAGAAGAGAGCCCTCAATTACAATCTC
>NW_028076018.1:0-1147 GCF_014824575.4 Sturnira hondurensis
TTCCATCACTATTGGTTTCCTGTGCATTTCCCTTCACTTCAATCAGTTTAGCCTTCATTTGTTCCTCTAAGTTGTGGCTAAAATCAACCAATTCTGTGCATCCTGATCACCAGTATTTTGAACTATGTATCTGAAAGGTTGCCTATTTCTTGGTCACTTAGAATTATAGGCTCTGGGGCTTTGAGCTGTTCTTGAGTCATAAAGTTTGGTCTGTTCGCACCTGTTATGTTTGAGGGGTGGAGCCTTAAGTGTTCACCAGGGTGGGGCGACCCAGTCTCCGGATTGTGACGCTGTATGTGCGGGCAAGGTCAGAGAGGAAAAAAAATTGCACTTTGCTTCACTCTCTCTCAAATTTCTGTCCCCTCTGCGGCTTCCCACAAGCAAATTGTGCCCCTTTGGTGCTGGTTCCTGGGTGTGTGGGCCTGTGTACTCTCCAGGACCCTGTGGGTCTCTCCAATGAACTCTCTGTGAGCCTGGGAGCCTCTCCCAGCTCTCCAACCCCAAGAAAGTCTTTCTAGTTGGTGCTTTCAGGCTCTAATTCCCGTCGCTGGGGCCCTAGCCTTCAGCATCTGTCTCACTGTTTGCTCCTTCCCTTGGTTTATCTGTGCTGGAATGTGTGACCGCAGTCAGCCAGTCCCCCTGCGCACTCACTGGGTCCACTCGTCGCACCCCACGGCTGGGCTCCACCAATTGCCTCTGCTCCTGGGTCGGTTGGACCTAATGGTCTTTCCAGCCCAACCCGACTCTGCCGCTGACTCCGCCCCTCTTACCTGTCTGGCTGAGTGGTTTGTTGTTTTCGGACTTCCATACAGTTCAGTTTTCACTGTTTTGGCTGTGTTTTTGTTTCTAAAACTTAGCTGTCTTTAAATTTACTTGTGGGAGGGGGCACAGTGTTTCCACCTACGCCTCCATCTTGGCCGGAAGTCTTTCTTTCTTTTTTTATTGTTCAAGTATAGCTGTTTCATACCACTTCCCTCCACCCCAGCCAAGGGTGGGAGTTGGGGATGGTTGGGGTGGGAAGGAGTAAAAAAAAAGTATTTGCCTTAATATATCAGTTGATAGTTTGTTTGTTTTTTTTAACTTTCCATTGTTTACTTTTTTTATTTTTTTAAATATATTTTATTGATTATACCATTACAGTTGTTCT
>NW_028076019.1:0-709 GCF_014824575.4 Sturnira hondurensis
ATGTGATGCATGAGCAGGTGCTTTGTTGTGAAGAAGCTGCCAATCACCAGTTGCCCATAGCTGCAGCTTTATGAATCATCTGAATAGTTTCCATGGAGTAATAATGTTCAAGCTTAAAGCAAAATATGATGCAGATTCATTTCTCTACTTGCTCAGTCATTTTGAATGTGATGGCCACACAGTATATACGTTCACTCACCAGCATACGATCCCCACTGACCGGTACAGTGAAGTTGTCATTGTTCACACATGCACATTCCAGGTCACTCTCCTTGGCTGCCAGATTACACTGACGTCACACAAACTGTTTGCATTATATTAACAATGGTTGTACTTTTTCCAGAGAGTGTGTGTGTGTGTGTGTGTGTGTATACACAAATACATATATTTTCTGATCAATAATAATTCTCTGACCAATCCTGAAATTCATATCATTCAGTCTAAGAAAATTTTTATTTTTATTGATAATTTACCTCTTTCATTTTCTTTGTATAACTAATAATTTTCATTCTGTAACTAATAATCATAAGATATTGGTATGTATATATTAATACTTCAAAGTATTTTTTTAATTTTTTCCTAAATTAAAAAAGTCTTTGTATGCCCTGGCTGGTGTAGCTCAATGGATTGAGCATGGGCCTGCAAACCACATAATCTCGGTTCGATTCCCAGTCAGGGCACATGCCTGGGTTGCAGGCCAGTTCCCAGC
>NW_028076020.1:0-1328 GCF_014824575.4 Sturnira hondurensis
CTTGTCTGTTGATTTGTTTAGGATGGCCATTCTGACCAGTGTGAAGTGGTATGTCAATGTGGTTTTAATTTGCATCTCTCTAATGGCTAGTTATGCTGAGCATGTTTTCATGTGTTGCTGGACCCTCTTATACTGTGTATTTTTTGAAAATGTTTTATTTCTCTATGTTTGCTTGCTGGAGTTTATGGATTTTTGTTTTCTTCCCTGTGTATTGCTGGGGCCTGGAACAGGTCTTCAAATATAATGGGCACTATAAATATTTGTTTACCGAATAAAATTCTCCTTTTATTCCTCTCCTTCCATTTTTCTTCCTTCTCCTACCTGCCTCCAAGAGGCTCTCCTGAGAAGTGATACTTCAGGGTTCATTCAGCTTTGCTACTTGTATCTGAGAAGCTAAAGTCGCATTAGGCCAAGCAAGGGCAAGTGCGGCATCAGGAGGAGGGACCCTGACCAGCCTTAGTGCCACCAGCATGTCAGCTCAGAAGGTAAGTCCCACCTATCCTGAGTGGCTCAAGTCGTGGTTCACTTTTTCAGACCTTCAGTTTGTCACTTCACGGGAGGAATGAGATGGGGCCCCATCATGTGAGCTGTTTGGGTCACGGTGGGGTTGGGACTGGGAAGTGGTACTGGTTGCACCACGCTGGAGGCCTGTCCAGGCCCCGTGCAGTTCCAGGGTTCAGCAGTGCCTGGAGCCAATCCACCCTGTGTACATAATTTCTCCTCATATATACATCAGTTTCATCGGCTGTGTAACAAATCGCTACAAGTTTAGCAGCTAAAAACAACACAAATTGACAATCTCAGTGTCCACAGGGCAGGATACTCTGCTCAAAGGACACACTAGGCTGAAATCTAGGTATGAGCTGGGGCTGCAATCTTGTAAGACGATCAGGGTCAGCAGAACTCAGTTTGTTGCTGAGGATTGAAGGATTGAAGGATTGTTGTTGTAGGATTGAAGTCTGTGTTTTCTTATTGGCCATTGGCCAGAGAGAGCGCTCAGCTCTTGGAAGCCACCATCAGGTCCTAGCTATATGGCCCTGTCACAGCAACTCACAACACAGCTGTTTGTGTTCTCCCTGCCAGAGAGGGTGTCTGCTCTTGTCATCTGATTAGGTTAGGGCCACTCAGGATAATCTCCCTTTTGAGGAACTCGAAGTTATCCAATAGGGACCTTAATTACCCCAGAAAAATTCCCTTTTGCAAACAATGTTAATTACAAGAGTTATCAAAGATTCCCAGCATTTTCACAGGTCCCGCCCACACGTAAACAGATGAGATTATATATAACCAGATGAGATTATACAGGACACATACAGTAGGGGGCTGAA
>NW_028076021.1:0-599 GCF_014824575.4 Sturnira hondurensis
GGAGAACAAACAGTAGTATAAAACATGCACATTATGATATTAAGAATAACAAGGTTATAAAATGGAGTTGTAGGTGACAAGACCAACTTTATTATAACAACAATGTGAGTATGTATATGCCTTTCTGTGATGTGTTAAAAAGAAACTACCTTTTACTAAATTTACTGTTTTGGCACAGTAAATAAAATCTAATTTTATTTACCATCATAGGCTAGGACAAAATGCCAGTATTATATTTGGTTTAAAATACTCTTTTAATGTATTTTCTTACAGCTCCACTGAGAAACACAGACACAGGGCAGACCGTATGAGTTTTCACCAGCTGGTGATTAACATTCCTTGGTCTAAACAGATACCTTGTTCGCATTCTTTAGACATTCCACAGACTCCCAAAAACTAATCAGAGCTTTCTTGTCCATCCTTTCCATGTACGTTCCAAAGTGCTCTCGGTAGAAAGCATTGGCCAAAATCTCTTCAAACTGAAGAATCTATTAAGAGAATTTAAGAAAAAGTTCTGAAAAATCAAATTTTAAACATCGGTTTGCTCTAACTTCCAATGGATTCATTTCTACTTTAATTAAGTTCTACATTTATTAATA
>NW_028076022.1:0-1663 GCF_014824575.4 Sturnira hondurensis
TGGGACAACTGTAATGGCATAATCAATAAAATATATTTATTTTTATTTTTTTAAAGTATTTTATTTATCTTTAGAGGGGAAGGGAAGGAGAGAGGAAGGGAAACATCAATGTATGGTTGCTTCTTGTGCATCCCCTGCTGGGAACTGGCCTGCAACCCAGGCATGTGCCCTGACTGGGAATTGAACCGCGATCGTCTGGTCTGCAGGCCGGCGCTCAATCCACTGAGCTACACCAGTCAGTAAAATATATTTAAAAAAATAATACAGATCAATTTGTTCTGGGAGCTTAATCACATGATATTTGAGGTAAAAAATTCAAATAAAGTGGCTGTATTATTACTGAGCTCAACTTTTTTTATATGAGATACATATACACATCTCTACATAATATACTCATTGCAAATTATATTTTAATATTTCTCATATTGGTTGAGATGACTGTTTACCTTTCTTTCACAAAACTTGGGCAGCCTTCATTTTTCCATGAGTTCCAGTTTTCTTCAGTGTTTAATATATGCTAGGGAAAACAAAGACATTACATTTGCATAAAGGGAGCTTCTGAAATTGTATTTGGTGCTAAGAATATTGTGTAAATATAAAGCACATACCTCTACCATCTTTGAAAATCTTTCTCCATCGGGTGGGTTTTCAGATAGTAGCTGTGATTAGAAAGAATATACTAAGCTTTCAACAACTTTCTGCATCTTAGGAGTGGTTTGTAGGCAGAGAACCAAGAAGTGTTTGTGGTCTTGTACCTGAGCTTAACTTTATCCTTATTTTCCTATTTGGGGCTGAAACAAAGAAAATTCTAAATTTCCATTTTGTTCAATCATGGGTTTGTTGCGTGTTGAACTTACTTGATAAACTGATTTTGTAGTATCTTCAATCCAGAGTGATTGCTCATCAGTTAAAACATAGTTTGAACTACGAAACAAAGCAATAAAAGCATGCTTGAGTTGACGGCAATGTATATTCAATTTTAAGGTTTATATACTGTTTTGAAAAAACACAAGATATGTAACAGATAAATAAACCATAATGTAAAGTGTCAAAAATTAGCAAGACAAGAACAATCACCAATGGGAGGACTGTAAGAGAACTTCTTGTACTTCATCCTTAAGATAAGATGGTTAGCATTAACAACACAAAAGTATATGAAGGAGAATAAAACACTGAATTAATTCGATTAAATATAAACAGAACAGTGAATATGTCCTAAAATAGTAAGTTTAATATGGGATGAAAACCTCTGACACAATTAACATATTCTTCTACAATATGCACATTCAAATAAAGCATGCTACATTCTTTTAAAATGCATTCAAAATATAACAACTAAAACCCACAAAGCCCAGAGAAGGCTGAAAGCAGACCCAAATGATTAATTCTTTAGCATTAATTCAACTCTCACTATGTGTTAGGTGCCTTATAGCCATCCAATAAATATTAATAGACTACCACATGCCAAGATCAGAGCACTCTACATGCAGTACTTTGATCTTTCTACTGTGTTATACCAAACTTCCACAACAAACAGAAGGATAAGTGAAAACATTTTGTGTGCTTGCTATGTATTATCTTAAAATTACAAGTCTGAAAAGGTTTAATCTCCAAAATATACAAAGAACTTACTCGACTCTACTCTAAGAAGACAAGCAACCCA
>NW_028076023.1:0-639 GCF_014824575.4 Sturnira hondurensis
TCGCGGGGGGATTGGAAAGGGATGGATTCAAGGGGCGTTTCATAAGTAGAATTCTGTGTCCTGGGAGGGCTGTGGGTGGTGTGTGAAAGGAGGAGTTAAAGATGACCAAAAGCTCAAGCACTGCCTAGACTCAGTGCTGTAGTCAGTCCCATATGGGAGGCATTGGACTTGAAGTACTGTGAGAAATGAGGAAGTCTGAAACACAGGGATGGGGGTTTTCATCTCCAACAAGACCTGAGAGATACAGGTTTTGTTGCTCTAAACAATATTCAATGTTCATTCTGACTCTATATTTTACTTTTTCTTTCTTTTTTTTTTGCGGGGTCAAAAGGTAGATCCATTTTTATTTATTTTTTAAAAATGTATTTTATTGATTGTGCCATTATAGTTGTCCCATCCCCCCCTTCATTCCCCTCTGACCTGCACACCCCCACCCCCACCATTACCCCTCCCCCATCACCCCCCCTTTCATTTATGTCCATGTGTCACAAGTTCTTTAGATTCTGTATTTCCCATAGTATTCTTGCCCTCCCCCCTGTCTATTTTCTACCTACCATCTATGCTACTTATTCTCTGTACCTTCTTCCCCTTCTCCTCCTCCCACTCCCCTGTTGCTAACCCTCCATGTAATCTCCATTT
>NW_028076024.1:0-554 GCF_014824575.4 Sturnira hondurensis
CACCTTTGTGAAGAAAGCTGGTTGTTTTAGGAGGACCGAGCTGTATGTCAGCCAGGGCTTTAAATCAGAGATTTGGATTCCCATGTTATGGGAAAAGGCGAGCAAGAAAAATACTCAGGTCTCTGCCAACTATAGGACTCATTGGCTCTAAATGTATAGAAAAGTGTGAGCCATTTTCGTTTAAGCTTTGTTGCCACATTTGGGGAGAAAGAACACAGCAGTACTATTTCTAAAATGTCCAGTGATGAAGGACACAATAAACTAAAGCAGAAGGACCAGGGAGTATCATCTCTTTGTGCTCCTACCTGCTGCAAGTAGCTAAAATACAAAAATAAAATCCACCGATATTTAATAAACATATTCAATGTTCTTCCATATGTTCCATACAATGTTCCATTGTATGTTCCATACAATGTTCTTGTATGTCTTGGCTGAAGACATACAAGACAATTCCTATCTGCTGCTGTGTGGAACCTGCCTGGAGTGACAGGTCTGTTAAAACGACTCAAATAATGATGATTCTTATATTCAAATAATTCACCAAGTGGATTTGC
>NW_028076025.1:0-513 GCF_014824575.4 Sturnira hondurensis
CGCAGAGGAAACCCAAGGCGCCGCCCTGGCAGCCTCCCCAGGGCTGGGTATCGAAGGTGTCCTGGCTCGCAAGTGGCCCCAGTGGCTGCCACATCTGCAGGATGAGGGCAACCTCTGAATTCCCACAGGCGGGCAGGGGGCGGTTGGCAGGCTGGGGAGGGACCCCTGCCATTGTTCCTCCTGTGGACCCCGCAGCCAGCACATCCCGTCCCCACCGCGTGATGCCTCCTACTCACTGCCCAGTGGGACCCCTGCTGGGGAGTCCAGCCTTCCCCCCCATCCCCCAACCGAAACTTGCCTTCCCTGGTTCTGTCCCTTTCAGGGACCTGCCATTATTCCCAGATCAAAGGCGGTGCCAGCCGACTGTGTGTTCTGCAGTGACAGAGGTGTTCCATAGCTGTGCTGTCCCATGAGGTGTCACTGGCCACAGGAGGCTGCTCAGCACTTGAAATGTGGCTCGTGCCATTGAGAACTACATTTTAAATCTTATTGAACGTCAAGGTAAAAATTCAG
>NW_028076026.1:0-1124 GCF_014824575.4 Sturnira hondurensis
AATACCCTGCAAGGAAAGAGAAAGGTAAAATGGGCTAAGAGAAGGGAGGTACGATATATAAAAATTGAAATACCCTATTGTATAAAATCGAGTGACTTTTTATATACAAACTGGCTGGACAAGAAGTGAAGGTTATAATGCTATGGAGGAAAGAATATGTCACAAATCTTGAAGAAGACCACAGTATCTTTTGTGTCAGTAGCCTTTTGTATTTACCACTGTTTTTCTTTTTCTTCATCTGCCTTTGGAGATGTGAGATCTTGACCTTGTCTGACAAACCTTATCTGACGAACCTTATCTGTCCTTAGTCAGCCTGCTCCATACTGCCAGTGATCTGCTGTCACTGGCTGTCTCCTTCAACTGTTAATGTGGTTATTCTGCACTCAACAGTTATGTTGAAGCACCATAGAGTAGTATGAAATACCACTTGGATGTTCGGGGTATTGTTTCCCCTCGGGCTACTGGTCTGCCTGGGCATGATGGTACCTGCATATGAGTGTTTGCTGAGCACTGGAACCTGGTTACTGCTTTCTCTGCTCTCTCTCCATAGCTTCCATCCCCGGTCTATCATCAAGTCTTTGTTGTTCAATCTGCCCTAGTCTTGCCAGTGATTTGCTGTCTCTGGTAACTCCTTTGGCTATTTATCTGGTGTCTGGGACTCAGCAGTAAAGCTTAATCACCAAAGGACCAGGGCAGAGAGCCTCCTGGTCTTAGGGCTATTGTTTCCTCTGAGGCTACTGTAGCTGGTAGGGGAGTGGTGTGCCTGAACACAAAGGCTACTGACTGTCTGAGGGGTGAATGAGCACAGGGATCCCAGTGGCTACTCTCTCAATTCTGTCCCCCAGGCTTCCCTGCTCCTCTCTTCTCAGAGTTCTCCAGACCACTATGACCCCACCATTGCTGGAGCTCTGGTTAAGTGGCTGCAAATGAAAATTAGTGTGTTGACCTCTTAAATGGCCCTTGAGACTCCAACCATCTGTATTGGCAGAGAGCAACCCTGCCACTTTCCATTGCTCATTGTTATTTGCGTGCTTTTTGGACCCTGGTGTTCTAGGCTGGGAATCCTAACTTGGGGTTTAGACACCAATCTTCTCCAGGGTATCCAACCAGCCCCTTAATTATCC
>NW_028076027.1:0-1159 GCF_014824575.4 Sturnira hondurensis
CTTGAAGGATTTGTTTAGTACAAGTAGACTTTTGAAGGATTTGTTTAGTACACAGGTGCAAACACCAAGGCCCGTGGGGCCGAATCCAGCCCTCCACCTTGTTTTATTGGGCCTAGCACCTTGTTTCTACCCAGCGGCAGCACCGAGCCTTTGCTTAACTGTTAAAAAATAGTTACATTTCTCCAGTCCTAAAATCACATTCAGCCCTTTGAAGGCAACCGTGAGGCTGGTGTGGCCCCTGGTGAAAATGAGTTGAACACCCCTGATTTAGTAGATTGTGTGCACCCTGGAAAGCCAGTTTACCTGCGAGACAGAGAGGAAGACCATTGGGTGTGCGTATTTATAGGCTTACTGCTAAGTGATGAATGTATTGGAAAGTGGTCAGGGTGGACACAGGGAGTCATACAGATGGTCAGGCAGGAGATGGCAGTAGCTTTTGGTTTGGGGCTGATGGAGAGTTATGGATGGGTTTGAGGCATATTCTGGAGATGGAAACCACTGTCCTGATAAATTGGAGGTGGCAGGTGCATCATGGATGGGATCGCCCATGACTTTCAGCTTTCCAGCTTGAGCAGCTGGCAGATGGAGGTGTGTGCCATTTTCTGAAATGGAAAAAAAATGGGGAGGATTTGATGTGGGGGTGGTGGAAGGAAGCAGTCTTTTGAATGTGTTAAGTTTGAAGTTCTCCTTGCCTTACAGCTGAGAGAATTAAGATGTGGAAAGATTTGAGTCTCTTGCTCAGAGTCTCATAACATGTCTTATAAAAATAGGCGAGTAGGTTGAATGGATATGGGGATATATTAGATTCTCATGATGCGTTGTGATATTATAGAATATTCCACATTTTCTCTCCTTCTACATTAATGGCAAGTGCCATCTTATTAGCTAGGAATTAAGAGTTTGGAAATAATAGAAAATAACCAAAAGGCTATAAAACTCCGCTGTTTGAAAGTTAGTTAGTACATTTGATACTAACTTGTGTTAGTTCCCAGTGAAGAAAAAGATTGTTTTTAAGAAAAAAAATTTCTTTAAAAGTTACTTTCCAGCCCTGGCTGGTGTAGCTCAGTGGATTGAATGCGGGCCTGGGAACCACACGATCGCGGTTCGATTCCCAGTCAGGGCACATGCCTGGGTTGCAGGCCAGTTCCCAGCAGGGGAC
>NW_028076028.1:0-2030 GCF_014824575.4 Sturnira hondurensis
AACCAAGGGGGTAGAAGAACTGTGTACAGAAAACTACAGAACACTGAAGAAAGTAACCAAGGAAGACACAAACAAATGGAAACATATCATGTTCATGGATTGGAAGAATTAACTTCATCAAAATGTCCATACTGTCCAAAGCAATTTGCAGATTCAATGCAATACCCATTAAAGTGACCATGGCATATTCCACAGACATAGAACAAACACTTCAAAAAAATTATATGGAACCATAAATGACCTCAAATAGCACCTGCAATTTTGAGGAAGAAGAGCAAAGTAGGAGGGATCACAATAACTGATACCAAACTGTACTATAAGTCCACTGTAATCAAAACAGCCTGGTACTGGCATAAAAACAGGCATATAGGCCAATGGAACAAAACACAGAGCCCAGAAATAAATCCAAGTCTCTACAGGCAATTAATATTTGACAAAGGGGGCAGTAACATAAAATGGAGTAAAAACAGCCTCTTCAACAGATGGTGTTGGGAGAACTGGACAGCTACTTGCAAAAAAAAAAAAAGAAAGAAAGAAAGAAACGAAACTTGAGCCCCAACTTACACCATATACAAAAATAAATTTGAGGTGTATAAAAAATTTAAATGTAAACCATGACCCACTAGAGTCCTAGAGGAGAATATANGAAAGAAAGAAAGAAAGAAAGAAAGAAAGAAAGAAAGAAAGAAAGAAAGAAAGAAAGAAAGAAAGAAAGAAAGAAACGGAATGAAACTTGAGCCCCAACTTACACCATATACAAAAATAAATTTGAGGTGGATAAAAAATTTAAATGTAAACCATGACCCACTAGAGTCCTAGAGGAGAATATAGGCAGGAAAAATCAATTTCACCCAGCAACATTTTTAATGATAGGTCCCCTAGAGCAAGGGACATAACGGGAAAAATAAACAAATGAGATCTCATCAAAATTAGAAATTTCTGCATGGCTAAATAAAACAGACTCAAAATAAAAAAAAAAGAACAAACCATATGGGAAAACATATTACCAATGATACCTCAAACACGGTTTAATCTCCAAAATATACAAAGTACCTCCATGACTCCACTCTAAGACAGGCAACCCAATTAAAAAGTGGCCAAAGGACTTGGACAGACACTTCTGCAAGGAGGACATACAGAGGATACAGAGACACATGAAAGAATGCCCAGTATCATTAGATATCACAGAGATGCAAACTAAAACCATGATGAGATACCACTTCACATCATAGAGAAAGCAACAAACAACAACTGTTGGGGAGTTTGTGGAGAAAAGGGAACCCTAGTGCACTGTGGGTGGGATTGCAGACTGATACAACCACTATGGGAAGCGCTATAAATTTTTCTTAGAAACTAAAACTGAGCATGCCTTTTGAGCCAGCAATTCCATTGCTAGGGTTATATCCTAAGAACCCTGAAACACCAATCCAAAAGAACTTATGCATCCCAATGTTCATAGCAGCACAATTTACAATAGCCAAGTGCTGGAAGCAACCTACGTTCCCATGAGTAAATGAATGGATCAAAAAAAAAAAAAAAAACCAACACCCCACCACAATGGGATTCTATACAGCTGAAAGAAAGAAGGAGCTCCTAACCTTTGTGACAGCATGGGTGGAGTAGAAAGTATTATGCTAAGCTAAATAAGCCAGGTGGTGAAAGAAAAATATGCTACAATCTCACCTTTAACAGGAACCTAAACATTAAAACAAATTAGACAGCAAAATACAATCAAATGCATTGAAATAGCAAGCAGGCTCACAGTGACGAGAGGGAGGAGGGGGCGGAATTTCAGTGGAAGTTCAGAGGATAAGGGGAAGGGTTTACAGGAGTAAGTATGAAGGACACATGGACAAAAAGTAGAGGATTAGGAAATAGGAGGGGGTGGGAGGATGGGTGGGTGGGCTGGGATGGGTGTAAAAGACATAAAACTGCACTTCAACAGCAATTAAACAAATTTACAAATACATAAATCTACATATAAAATTTAAAAAATAATTTGGAATTCTCTCTCTGCCTTTTGTTCCCTT
>NW_028076029.1:0-855 GCF_014824575.4 Sturnira hondurensis
CTCTCCTTCCAATCCACGTGCGATGCAGCACCTCTACTCTGGGGGGCAGCACGTTTCATGGATCTCAGTGTCACTGCCCTTTTTCTCTTTTGATGACAAGGCCATTTCTTGGCCATTAGGACCCTTCCCCGAAGCTTTAGCAGCAGGAGGACAGAGCAGACAGCACTGTCAGCAGTATGGCACCATTGCTATTTGGTAGACGTGTTTTTTCAAACTTTTTATACTTTATTTATTTTTAGACAGAGGGGAAGGGAGGAAGGAAGAGAGAAGAGAAACATCAAAATGTGCTTGCCTCCCATGCGCCCCCTACTGGAGACCTGGCCTGCAACCCAGGCAAGTACCCTGACTGGGAATGGAACTGGCGACCCTTTGGTTCACAGGCGGGCGCTCAATCCATTGAGCCACACCAGCCAGGACTTGGTAGAGGTGTGTTTTAATAAGCTTTCAACTCTCAAGTGCTGTCTCTCTCTAATAGTACCATTTCCAGTTAGATGAATGGGAGGAAAGGCTCACACATCAGAGGGGAAAAAACACATTTTCACAGTATTTTTTCAATACTTTTAAAAAGCACACTGGAAAATACAGAAGACAGAACAAATATATAACCAAAAAGAGCGGCCCTAGCAAGCTCTAACACCTCATCCAGACAAAGGCTCTCAGAGCTCTGTGGCGCTCACACCTTTTAGCCAGAACTGACTGAAGAAGATCACTGCAGACACATCAATGTGTTTCCTCGGACCACAGAGAATCTTTGACAACCCCAAGGCAGTGAGCACACATCTGCCAGGCGAGAAGTTCTGGCAGAGCTACGTCCGTCTGGGTCGAAGGTTTCCCAGCCTTTAAAAGAAAGCCCAG
>NW_028076030.1:0-570 GCF_014824575.4 Sturnira hondurensis
ATGGTCAATGTATCCCACACTGTGCATGCCCATGAATCCCTTAGTCATGTTTTTTGGCTTGCCTCTTCCCCCTTTTCTCTGCTATCCCCCTACCTCCTCCCCTCTGATCATTGTCAGTTTGTTCTCTATCATTTATATTGAAATGTGCTTAAGAAGAATTTATTTTTCCTTTAGAAAGTGAGAAGCAAGCTACCTTGAAAATTTTGGTTTTACCCCAAATAATGAGAAATCAATTTAGCTAATGTTTAGAATGAAGCTCTAATGTGAAAGCAGTGATATGTATGTATGTCTGTATGTATGTATGTATGTATGTATATGTGGATTGATTGTTGTTCGAGTACAGTTGTCTCCATTTTCACTCCACCATGCTTCTCTGCCCCAGCCATGTCCACCTCCCACCCTTAAACTTACCCTCTTTGGCTTTGTCCATGTGTCCTTCATACATGTTCCTTGATGGCCCTCCCCCTATTTTGTCCCAGGATCCCTCTCCCCATCCCCTGTGGTTACTGTGAGTTTGCACTTTATTTAAAAAATTTGATGTTTGTTATTGTATGCATAAAACCAGTTTTA
>NW_028076031.1:0-1208 GCF_014824575.4 Sturnira hondurensis
TTCATTTAGCATTCTTTCTGAGGCTTCCTCCTTTCTTTTTCATTTGGAGATTTTTGTCTTCCCATTATTTGTGAAACACTTCTTGTTGTCCTCTGCTTCTTAGATTGATCTCTTCTGAGTCCCTGGGTTTCTGGTGTGAGCTTCAATGGTAGAGAAGAGATTCAGTGAGAATCTCTGAATCTCTGAATCTCTGACTGCACCACCTGTGAGATTCAGTGGTGCAGTCTCCTTGATCCTCTGAGCTCACTGCTCTTGGGTTGTCATTTATATTGGATCTCTGTAAGTCTTTGGGTTTTGATTGCTGTTGGGTCTTTCTTTGGTATGTCCTTCCCTGTAGCTGGTTAACTGAGGATCACTCCATCCGCCACTTCTTATATTCTGTTGTGCAGGAGTGGGAAGGTTGTTTTGAAGCTGGTTCTTCCATGTGCAGGAGGTCTTGAGGATTCCCTCTCACTCTTATTCAGTTGTTTGTTCCCCTGGAGTAGAGGGTGTGAGAACATTCAAACACATTTACACCCTCAAGACCCATTAGCTCTGCTGCTTTTCACCACGAATTTCTCCATGTTCGACTATGACAGACTGATTACCATCTTGACAGATGTGCTCAACCTTCTTCTGATGACGTGGGAGAAAACCAATATTTTATTTTTACAGAGAGGGGAAAGAGGGGAGAAAGAGAGAGAAATATCAATGTATGATTGCCTCTCATGTGCCCCTTACTGGGAATTGAACCAGCAACTTTTGGTTTGCCAGCCAGCACTCAATTCACTGAGCCACACCACCCATGGCTTAATTTGAAGATTCTTTATCAGAAAAGCTTTTAACTCAGAGAAAGTGAAAGACCATTTTGGAATTAGAAACATCCAAACTGGAGGAAAGGGTAGCCAATGCCAGTTTCAATGTAATGAAAAATGATGGGAGTGCTGTAAATAAAATATCTTTATCTTTAACTTGGGTCCTCAAAATTTTCTAACTGACATTTTTCTTCTCATTCCAAGATGTATTTTAAGGATGACAACAAGAAAAAGAAAACTATATATTATGTTATTTTTAATAAACTACCTGTGTGCAAATAATAGTGTTAAAAAAGAGAATATCCATAAAAATAAGTTGAAATTCATATTCAAGTGATAGAAAATTTGTGACTGTATTATAGCAAGCAAGTCTCTTATTGTTTAATGGAATAGGTTCAGGGTATTTGTTATCCA
>NW_028076032.1:0-1371 GCF_014824575.4 Sturnira hondurensis
TGGCTGGGTATACTGTACTACCTGACAGGTTCCCACTGCTCCTTCCTCCACACTGTTTTGCTGATTTTCTATACTTCACGTGATTTCCTTTGCTATACTACCCAAGCTCTATAACCCCCATTTAGACAGATCACATAGAATCTATCACATGAGTGTTCTTCTAATATTAGTGTAAATAAGGGCTGTTCTGTACAACAGTAATACTTCATAACACATCTCTCGGACCTTAGACCACCTTACAGGTGCCTGAATTCTATTACTCTATTTACTGACGCCCTACACCCAGTTACTAACTTGTACTGTCACCTTACCTCAAATCTCACCACCTGCAACCACACTGCTTCCTAGATACAACTCACAAGCCCCCCTTCTTAACAAGACACTTAACTTATGCCCACCCTTTCCTAAAAGTGGTAAGCTGGGTTGAAGAGCACGGTTAACTCTATACATAGCCTAGAGATTGTCTATTTCTTCTCTGCCCACTGTGTCTGTAAATAACATAAAATAACCTACTGCTATCATAAACCATTTTGCCTCCCCCACAACTGATTACACACGCACAATAAAGAAAGGTGTAGGTGGAAGCAGAGAACAAGAAGATACCTGCAGAAGACTGCACTGGTGACTTTCACAGGTATCCTACCACAGAAGATCACACCATAAACCCAGCGAACCAGAACAGATCAATTTAAGAAGCGGAGGACAACAAGAAGAGTAACACAAACAATGGGAAGACAAAGAAACAATCCCCAAATGAAAGAAAAGGAGGAAGCCTCAGACACAATATTAGATGAAATAGAGGCAAATCAACTATCAGATGTGGAATTCAAAGCACTGGTTATCAGGAAATTCAAAGAGCTTACAACGAGCTACCAGAAACTACAGGGGAGCTACAATGAACTCTCTGCAAACTATACCAACATGAAAAAGGAAATAGAAACCATCAGTAAAGGCCAAGAGGAAATGAAGAATACAATTTCTGAACTGAAGAACACAGTAGAAGGTATGAAGAATATAATCGATATGGCAGAAGATCGCATAAGTGAGATTGAAGACAGGTTAGAAAAAATCTCCCAGATGGAACAAGTAAGGGAAAAGAGAATCAGAAAAAATGAAGAGAATTTAAGAGAAACGCAAGACAACATGAAATGTAATAATATCCGAATAACAGGAATTCAGAAGGAGAGGAAGAGGAACAAAGGATAGAAAACCTACTTGAAAGAGTAATAACGGAAAATTTTCCTAAGTTGAGGAGAGATGTCGCACGGATCCAGGAATCACAGAGTCCCCAGCAGGTGGAACCCAAAGAGGCCTACTTCAAGACACATCATCATTAAAATGGCAAACCTCCAAGACAAAGAGAAAATCCTA
>NW_028076033.1:0-567 GCF_014824575.4 Sturnira hondurensis
TTACAGGTGAGCAAATTGAGGGGTTCAGGGGATTAAAGTACTACATGATGAAGCTGAAATTCCACTGCAGGAACTTCACATTTCAGTCACTGCAGTTTACACCACAGTAGGGAGGGCTCCATGCTTCCTAGGCTAGTCGGGTGGCCCTGTGCTTGGATTTAGCTCAGAATCTGTTCTTCTTGTTAAATTCTAATCTGTTCTTCCTGCAGAGTAAGCCCTGCAGGAAGCAATAAGGTGAGCATGATATTCAGTGACCTTCCCCCATTATCATACAGCAGACAGGAGACTATAGCTGACACTGGGTGGTTGACAGAGTAGAAGCCCAGGAGGCAGATGAGAGTACAGATTCTGTTCTTACTATTTTCCAGGTGGTCTTAGGCAAGTCACTTACCATCTATGAGCCTTTCACTCCTTATTTGTAAAAAGCTATAGACTGCGTCCACATGAAAACCTGTACACAAATGTTTATTGAAGCTTTATTCATAATCTTCAAAACTCAAAAGCAACAAAAATGTCCTTCAATTGGTAAATTGATAAGCAATAGAAAATGAAATACTATTCCACACT
>NW_028076034.1:0-4065 GCF_014824575.4 Sturnira hondurensis
TGGTTATTTCCTTCCTTCTACTTGCTCTGGGCTGTCTTTGTTGTTGTTCCTCGAGTTCTTGTAGGTGTCGGGTTAGGTTCTTTGTTTAAAATGTTTCTGTCTTCTTTAGGTAAGCCTCTATTGCTATGAACTTCCCTCTCAGGACTGCCTTCACCCTGTCCCATAAGTTTTGGGTTGTTGTGAGTTCATTTTTATTTCTTTCCAGAAACTTTTTGATTTCTTCCCTAATTTCATTCTTGACCCATTTGTTGTTTAAAAGCATACCATTCAATCTCCATGATTTTGGGTGTTTTGGGTTTTTTCCTTTGGGGTTGGTTTCCAATTTCAGTCCCTTGTGATCAGAGAAAATGCTTGGTATGATTTCAATTTTCCTGAATTTGTATGGACTTGTTTTGTGTCCTATCATGTGGTCTATCTTTGAAAATGTTCCATGTGCATTTGAAAAGAATGCGTATTTAGCTTCTTTGGGATGATGGGCTCTATATATATCAATTAGGTCCATTTCATGTAGAGTGTCATTTAATGCTGCAATATCTTTGCTGGTGTTTTGTTTGGAAGATCTGTTCATTTTTGACAGTGGGGTGTTAAAATCCCCTAGTATAATTGTGTTGCTGTCAATATCTTTCTTGAAGTCTTCTAGGATTTTTCTTATATATTTGGGTGCTCCTATGTTGGGTGCATATATACTTACGATGTTAATGTCTTCTTGGTGGATTCTTCCCTTGAGTATTATGAAGTGACCTTCTGGGTCACTCTTTATGGCCCTTTTTTTGAAGTCTATTTTGTCTGATATGAGAATTGCTACCCTGGCTTTTTTTCTTGTCCATTTCCTTGGAAAATTTGTTTCTAGCCCTTCACTTTTAGTCTGTGATGGTCTTTTGACCTGAGGTGGGTCTCCTGTAGGCAGCATATGTGTGGGTCATGCTTTCTTATCCATTCAGCTATTCTATGTGGTTTAATTGGTGCATTTAATCCATTTACATTTAAGGTTATCATTGAAAGATACTTATTCATTGCCATTTATGTACCTGGGTTCCTCTCCGTCTCTCTCTTTTCCTTCCTTTCCTTAAAGCAGCCCTTTTAGTAATTCTTGTAGAGCTGGTTTGGTGGAGGTGTATTCTTTTAGACTTTTTTTGTCTTGGAAGGTCTTTATTTGGCCTTCAATCTTGATTGAGAGCCTTGCTGGGTAAAGTAACCTTGGTTGTAAGCCTCTGTTTCTCATTACTTGGAATATTTCTTGCCATTCTCTTCTTGCTTGGAATGTTTCCATTGAGAAGTCAGTAGCCAACCTTATTGGGGCTCCCTTGTATGTTACTTCCCTTTTCTCCCTTGCTGCCTTTAAGATTCTCTCTTTGTCTTGGAGTTTTGCCATTTTAATGATGGTGTGTTTTGCAGTAGGCCTCTTTGGGTTCCACCTGATTGAGACTTTCTGTGATTCCTGGATTCGTGTGACTTTTTCTCTCATCAAATTAGGAAAAATTTCCATTATTACTCTTTCAAATAGATTTTCTACCCCTTTTTCTTCTTCTTCTCCTTCTGGTATTCCTATTATTTGGATATTATTATGTTTCATATTGTCTTGCATTTCTCTTAATTCCTCCTCATTTTTTCTGAGCCACTTTTCCTTTGCTTGCTTTGTCTGGGAGATTCTTTCTACTCTGTCCTCTCACTTATGCGATCTTCCGCCACATCGATTCTATTCTTCATACCTTCTACTGTGTTCTTCAGTTCGGAAATTGTATTCTTCATTTCCTCTTGGCCTTGCTGATGGTTTCTATTTCCCTTTTCATGTTGATGTAGTTTGCAGTGAGTTCATTGTAGCTCCCCTGTAGTTTCTGGTAGCTCATTGTAAGCTCTTTGAATTTCCTGATAACCAGTGATTTGAATTCAATATGTGATAGTTGACTTGCCTCTATTTCATCTAACATTCTTTCTGAGGCTTCCTCGTCTCCTTTCATCTGGGGATTGGTTCTTTGTCTTCCCATAGTTTGTGATACTCTTCTTGTTGGCCTCGGCTTCTTAAATTGATCTGTTCTGATTCCCTGGGCTTATGGTGTGAACTTCTGTGGTAGAATACCTATGAGATTCAGTGGTACAGTCTCCTGCAGGTATCTTGATGTTCTCCGCTTCCACCTACTCCTTTTTTGTGCGTGTGTGATCAGTTGGAGGGGGAGGCAAAATGGTTTATGACAGTAGAAGAGTATTTTATGTTATTTACAGTCACAGTTGGTAGAGAAGAAATAGAGAATCTTTAGGCTATGTATAGTGTTAACCGTACTCTTCGACCCAGCTTGCCTCTTTTAAGAAAGGATGGACATAAGTCTCTTGTTGGGAAGGGGAGGCTTGTGAGTTGTATCTAGAAAGCAGTGTGGTTGCAGGTGGTCAGATTTTGAGGTAAGGTGAGAGTAAAGGTTAGTAACTAGGTGTAGCATGTGAGCAAATAGAGTTAATCACTACAGTAATAGAATTCAGGAACCTGTAAGGTGGTCTAAGTTCCGAGAGATGTGTTGTGAAGTATTAACCGTTGTATAGAACAGCTATCATTTACAATAATATTAGAGCAACATTCACATGACAGACTCTATGTGATCTGTCTGAATGGAGGTTATGGAGCTTGGGTAGTATGCCAAAGGAAAGCAAGTGTCGTAAAGTATAGAAAATTAGCAATACGCTGGAGGAAAGAGCAGGGGAAACCTGTCAAATAGTACAATATAACCAGCCAGGACTAAGAACCTTTTACAGAAAGAGGAGGAATACAAAGATATTATTAAAATAAAAAAGAAGTGAGAATAATGCAAAAAAAATACACCTATGCAGCAACTTGAGGCTTCTCTGCTATAGCAAAGTGAAATTTGTCTCTGTGTCACTATTGTTGAGATGACCCCTCTTTAGGTCCTACTATGGTCCTTTTGCAGTTCCCAGTTATTTGTGTCTCTTGTGGGTAAAAGAAAACTAAGCAACAAACAAACAAACAATCCAACACACACACACACACACACACACACACACACATACACACACACACGTGCGTCAGGAGAAAGGAGGAATAAGCAAAAATTTTGGGAAGAAAGGAAGAAGGACTAAATCTGGACAAAAAGAAAAATGAGGGACAAAGTATTGAAAGATAGAACAACAATATAGTTTAAAAAATATAAGATTAATTAGAAAAGAAGTTAAAAAAAAAACATTTCTTTGTCAGTTTCAAACTGTCCGAACTGGTTTTTCTGGTTGCAGCAGGACCTCTCTGTGGGCTGTCATGAAGGCGTGCACCCTCGTGCATGTGTTTGAGCCAGGCTGTTGGATTGGGATGTGGGCGTCGCCGCCCCCCCCCCCCCCCTCAGGCTGCGTGGGTCCCGAAGTACCTGGCACTGTCCTTCCCAGTCCTGGGGAAGGGCCCTGAGGCGGTTGGGCTGTGAGGCAAGTTGCTGTCACAGAGCACCTCAGTTCACTTTCCAATAGAGACTTCTCCACAAAGCCTGCCTCTCAGCCCAGCCCAATCCCAAAAGACCCGCAGGACAGTGTCCTTCTCAAATTTCCTGGGGGCTGGCAGGCTGGTGGGCTGGTGGGCTGGTGGGCTGGCTACCACAGAGTCCGCAGTTGAACAGGGCCCTTCGCCCCTGCCACCCTTTACGTTAACTTAAGCCCACAGGTCTCTGCCCGGTATTGCCCAGCCTGCCTAGATGGGGAGCAGGGGAGTCAGTTCTCTCCCACCGACCCTGTAGCAGGCCCATGGCTCCCAGGGCTGCCACGGAGTCTGTTGCCAGCCCACTGGGTGCCAGGTTTTCTGGAGTTCCCTCCGCAGTAGGTGCCCAGCACTGGCCCCAGACCGGGGCCTCTGTTTCCCACTGATGAGATTGTCGGCTGCTTCTTATCCATACTCACCCACAGGCCGAGGTCGCCTGCCACCTCCTATTGTCTGCACTCAAGTATCAGGCTTTGGGCGCAGCCCTCCACGGGCGCAGCCCACCACCGCTTTTGGCCTCACTCGCCTTCCGAGTCCTCGCTGACCTGCAGCTGTCTGGTTCCTCCGTCACACTCTCTGGTCTCTTATTTTCATAAATGCTG
>NW_028076035.1:0-539 GCF_014824575.4 Sturnira hondurensis
GCGGAGACGGCTAGCACGCCTGACAATACAACCTCGCCTCAACCACCCGGAGTGAGCTCGGAGAAAAATCCAACGCCTGGCGATTTTGCTGAGCCTTTTGTGGATGCTGAGGATTCAAGTGAAGGCTGAAGAATATTGGGCTTTTGTCCCTAATCCTCCTATGATGCATCCTGTGACCTGGAATGATAAGGACTTTATCCCTGTTTATGTTAACAACACTAAAGTTTTAGGACCTCCTTCTATAGGACATGTTATTCCAATATCTATACTTTATAACTATACAGGATTATCTACTACTGTACCCATTTGCTTTTCATTAAATAACGATAACTGCACTCTTATCTCTAGATACGCTGATTGGGATGGGAATTTCACTGATGGGACTCATTGGGGTGTGGACTTGCTATACCTTCTATGGAATGTTTCAACTACCATTGTAGGACCAGGAGATCCTCCACCTGATATCCCATTGTGTACGCAGAAAACACCGTCCCCAAGTCAATTGGGACCTGCTTGGAGGATTTGCCATTTCAACTATA
>NW_028076036.1:0-669 GCF_014824575.4 Sturnira hondurensis
TCCTGCTGTCTGGGGGACGCGAGTGCAGCTTTCCCTGAGCTCAGCAGCAGCTTGTTCTGCTGAGAGTGGAACCCAAACCCCAGCAGTAGCTCTGTCCCTGCCCCTCCCTCTCCCGCAGGGCCGCACCCCGGTGCCCCTCCGCTTTCTGGTTCGGGCTCGGGAATGAGGTTCTTCCCCTCTTCACATGCGTGCTCTTTCCAGCCAGCCTGGGGAGGCCGGCACAGCCAAGGACAGTCCACCAAAGCCAGGGACAAGCAAGCATCCCTGGGTCCCCTCCTTTGCCAGCTTCTCCCCGGGCCAAATTCAAAAATGCAAGCTCTCTGAACTACGTTTTTCTGGGTCACAGTTGGCGCACAAGTCATCGCCTCATTTCCCTTTTCCTTGCTCCTTCTTTCCACTGCTCTCTCCTTCTTTTCCTTTTTTTTTTTTTGCCTGCCTTCCTTCTTCCCTTTCCTTCTTCCTTCTTTTCTCTTCCTTCCTGCTATAGAAGAGGAAATAGTTTTCCTTGACTATGGGAGGGTCCCGGGCTGGCTGTGAAAATTAAGCGAACACGGATCAACAGGAGAAACTCAAACAAACGTCACTGACTTTCGACAACACAGAGGAATCCGGGAGATGACAGGGAACTGAAGGAGCCGCCGGCCCACAAGGCCCACGAGCCTTTTAGAC
>NW_028076037.1:0-640 GCF_014824575.4 Sturnira hondurensis
AGCTAACCTCTGGAATGGTCATTTAACATATCCATAACCTTTAACTGGTTTCATAGATATATGTTAAATAGCTGTGGCCAAGTTTTGGGCCAGGGAGAAGTGAGTGGCGGCTACCTAGGATGTAACTGGGGCTGCTTCTCTGAGAGAGTGCCTGCATGAGAGCCATGTGGTTTTAACAGAGTGAGGACCCCCTCTTGGCCAGGTGAGGGGGAGAGCCACGCTATTTAGAAAGATGTAGACCCCTGTAGCCATTAGGAGAGAGAGCCACATGGTTTCAGCAGAGTGCAGACTCCTTCTTGGCCAGGTGAAAGGGAAGACTACGCAGCTTTGCCAGAATGGAGATCTCTGTGGCCAGGTGAAGAAGAAAGACGCGCTTTTGGTGGAGTGCAGCTTTGGGGTGCTCCTTTTGGCCGAGTGGCCGGGAAAGCAGAAGAGACTTTGACTGGAACTTGGTACAAAGAACTCTTGCCAGTGAAAGGTGCCACGTGACTTTGGATTAATTGGAGATCTTGCCTGGACAGGAGACACAGCTCACGTGCCAGCAGCCTGGAAAAATGGACGTGTGCTCTTTTCCTGATTTACAGTACCCAGAGTTGGGACAGTGGGAGAAGGGAGTGCTGTATGTGTGTGTGTGTGTGGG
>NW_028076038.1:0-990 GCF_014824575.4 Sturnira hondurensis
TCTATCCATGCCACTTAATGTAAATTTAAAAGGCATTTTGATCAAAGAATCAGAAGGACCAGAAGCCTCTTGTGGTAAAAATAATAATCATTGACTGTCTATACCTATTAAATGCCTGACAGCTCACTGAGCACTTTCCATCCTAACTATCAATCCATGTAATTTCCCCTTCAAAATTATAATAGGAAGATATTAGACCCTTTTTTTGGCCAAGGAAATTGAGGCTCATCCTGTGGCAGTGATTTGTCCAGGAACAGGCGACAGGAAGTCAGGGCACCAGAATTAAAATCCAGGCACATCTGAGATACAGCTTCTTTCCCCCCAACTATGCGGTCTTTTGATGTTTTTAAATCCATGAAAACTCTGTCTTTTCTGACAGAGTTTTGGACTATGGATAATTTGCTAAGGATCTTAGCTGTGTTGACAATTTGCCCTTCAGTTGCCAAATCCAGTGACTCAGTTGTATTCTCTCTTTTTTTCTCTCTCCCTCATTCACGTCTCACTGGCCTCTCCATGGCTATTTCCCCCAAAGTGGTCCCAAATGTAGAAAAACAGGGAACAATGAAGGTCACCACAGTCCAGGAGTGTAGTTACATGGGTGAAGTTGGGTAGATGGGAAGTTTCTTAGCAACAGAAGGATGTTTCAGGAAAATCGGACCGCAAGGCCAGTTCTTTTACACTTGGAAGTATCTGAAAAAGGAAGTACCTTTTGATGACAAACAATTACCTCCTAATGTTTGGTTTCCTGCCGCACTGTGGGTTTTATGTTTGTTTGGCTTTAGTGAAGATAGACCTTTTGTGTGTTGCTGGAACTATGCATGGGTCAATGCTGATTTCATGGTACGTCAGACATTGGCAGAAGCGTGATAACAAAGAAGGGAGCATGGAGGTGAGGTTACTTCGCGGACTCTGACCTTCCCGTCATCAGCAGATTGTCGGAGCTGTTCCTATATGCTGTCTCCACTTTCTCAGCCAGTTGTCCCCACCACC
>NW_028076039.1:0-506 GCF_014824575.4 Sturnira hondurensis
CAAGGCCAGGGACTTCCTTGGCCAGTCTTCTTGTGCTACTCTGAAATGACACAAGACCAGAAGTGGGTGGCCCGCTGTCGTGAGGTGGGCACCCTGGGTCTGGTTTCCTGCTCTCTCTGTGGCTGGGCACGGCAGCCCCTTCCCGGCTCCTGACAGCCGGCTTCTGAGCCCTCCCGCACAGTGACCGGCGGCGGAAGCCATGCCAATGGGGAGAGTCCCTCCCCTCCCGGCCCAGACGTTTGATCAAAGTTAAACACTTGACTCAAAGTTAGCCGATAGATAGAATGCCTTGTCTAGGAGTGAACTTGGGGCTCAGACAGAGACCGAAATGCTCTATTTCAGTGTCTTAATCTAAGAGTTGGGTGGTGGCTCCCTTTGATCACCGTTCGAACACAGAAAAGGGAGCCTGGCGCTAAGGGGCGGAGAACTGACAAACGGAAGGGGTGTGTCTCCAGCGCCTCCTTCCCACCCTCCCCAAAATCTGGTGCGGGGGGGGGGGGGGGGGG
>NW_028076040.1:0-2612 GCF_014824575.4 Sturnira hondurensis
TCTCTCCTTCCTCTCTAAAGATAAATAAACAAATAAAATCTTTAAAAAAAAAGAAATCATAGTCAAAAGTACTTGAAGATAAACATATGTTACTGAAGGAGAACACACTGGGTAGGAGAATATAAAAATTACTCATGATAATACTGGAAGAAAGAAAACAGGAAATAAGTCCAGAGATGGAACTAAGTTAGTAGTTTGGAAAACCATAATGTCTTTTGAGAACCAGCTGACTCTTCTAAGTAGAGGTCCAGTGTGCCTGTAATGGATATTATTTGGCTGTGTGAGATGTTAAACTTAATATTGTTTTCATGGACTGACGGCTTTTTTTTTCTTGAACACTAATACTTGCCTACACATTTTGTTTTTCATTTTCTTCCTTCAGGTAACCTAAAACTGACCCTGGTTTCTGAGACAATGAATGGAACGAATCACTCTATAGTATCAGAATTTGTGCTTTTGGGACTCACCAATTCATGGGGGATTCAACTCCTCCTTTTTGTCTTTTCCTTTTTGTTCTATTTTGCAAGCATAATGGGAAACTTTGTCATTATGTTCACTGTAACCTTGGATATTCATCTGCACTCCCCCATGTATTTCCTCCTGGCTAACCTGTCATTCATGGATATGATTTTTTGCTCAGTCACAGCCCCTAAAATGATTTGTGACATTTTTAAGAAGCACAAAGCCATCTCTTTTTCTGGATGTATTACTCAGATCTTCTTCAGTCATGCTGCTGGGGGNCTCTCCACTACCTGACTATCATGAGTCCAAGATTGTGCCTATACTTTTTAGTCAGTTCCTGGGTTGTTGGTTTTATCCACTCATTGTTTCAATTACTTTTTGTGATAAACTTGACCTTTTGTGGCCCTAATATATTGGATAGTTTTTACTGTGACCTTCCCCGGCTCCTCAGACTTGCCTGCACAAATACCCAAGCCCTGCAGTCCATGGTTAGTGTTAATAGTGGGCTTATTTCTGTGGTATCTTTTGTCTTACTGATCATTTCCTACATTTTTATTCTAGTCACTGTTTGGAAACACTCTTCAGGGGGTTCATTCAAGGCCCTCTCCACTTTGTCATCTCATATCACTGTGGTAGTTTTGTTCTTTGGGCCACTGATGTTTGTCTACACATGGCCTTCTCCCACATCACACCTGGATAAATATCTTGCTATTTTTGATGCATTTATCACTCCTTTTCTGAATCCAGTCATCTATACATTCAGAAACAAAGAGATGAAAGTGGCAATAATGAGATTGTGCACTCGTCTTATTCATTACAGGAAGATTTTGTAAATGGGTTGGCTTTGGTGACATGAAACTATTGGGTCTCCCTCATGCTGGTTGCACAGAAAACATTATGCAATTTCAGAGAAACACTCAAGACTTAGGTGATTCTATATTCCTAGAGAGCTAGTATCTATTAAATTGTGGTATCCATTTCAATGTTTAATTAGAAATGATGTCATTCCTTCACATTCTGTATATCAAAGTGTTAGAGACTAAATCATACATGTTTTCTAACTTACATGGTCTAAGAGAGTGCCATGTAATTGAGCACATAATATTGTATCTTTTCCTATTTTGGACAGATTATTCTGTGGATACATAGACTATGCATACATATTATTTTTATCTTTTTACTACATACCTATTTTGATTTAACATTTCCCCTACTCTGTTTGTTTCTTACTTCCCCAGTATCAATATATTTTGCCTCCTTATCCAATTTTTCTCTCTCTGTCAGTATAGGGAGTTGTTAATTCTATATTAGGATTTCGAATTTAAAGCTATGAAGGGTATTGTTCTAACCCGAGAACTGAGGGGTAGGTGACTGGAACTGGTCAGAAGGCAAACAGCCCGAAATCACCAGAGATAGCCAGGCATCAGAAACTGTCTCTGGTTGCTCCTAGGTCAGTGCCCTGGCATTTTCAAATCAAACTTGAATTTGAATACCTCCTCATACTTCACTCTTTTAACTTTTTCCTTTTAGTCTATTTGAGGAGAGATCTTTACACTGTCTATTTGTATTCCCCTTTTTAATAATTTTTCATTACCATTTAGCAATACTTTATCAATTCTAAATGGTTTCTTAATTTCTACTGGCACCATACATTTTCTTCTTCAGCACCTAACAAAGCCAAATTTTAAACGATTGTGTTAATTATGAACAAAATGTTTAAAACTCATTATTAAGGGTACGTTTTTTGTCTACAGTGATGTTCAGAGAGATCTTTTATTAAATTCTATTTTTTATGCCTGAAGTTCCTCTCAAATACAATTAATGATATTCTCTTTTTGTGTGTGGAAAACATGTAATTGATTAATTGTATATTATGCTCAAATAACTCACACATTGTGCCTCTCCCATAAAAATTAATTTAAAATATTTCACCAGAGGATGGAGGTGTAGGTGGAAACGCTGCACCTCCTCACACAACAAGTTTATGAACAACAAATATTTAAAAACCAGAACTCAACCAAAGCAGAGAGAAAATTGAACTGTACCAAAGTCTGACAACAATGAACCATTCATCCAGACTGGTAAGGGGGGTGAAGGATCGCTCAGGAAAAAGCAGCCAGACGGACACAGGCATGCAGGCAGCAGTTGGC
>NW_028076041.1:0-932 GCF_014824575.4 Sturnira hondurensis
GGAGGAGAGGAAGAGGAACAAGGGATAGAAAACCTACTTGAAAGAGTAATAATGGAAAATTTTCCTAAGTTGAGGAGAGAGAAAGTCACACGGATCCAGGAATCACAGAGAGTCCCAAGCAGGTGCGACACAAAGAGGCCTACTACAAGACACATCATCATTAAAATGGCAAACCTCCAAGACAAAGAGAAAACCCTAAAGGCAGCAAGGGAGAAAAAGGAAGTGACATACCAGGGGGTCCCAATAAGACTGGCCCCTGATTTCTCAACAGAAACATTCCAAGCAAGAAGAGAATGGCAAGAAATATTTCAAGTAATGAGAAACAGAGGCCTACAACCAAGGCTACTGTACCCAGCAAGGCTCTCAATCAAGACAGAAGGCCAAATAAAGAGCTTCCAAGACAAAAGAAGTCTAAAAGAATACGCTTCCACCAAACCAGCTCTTCAAGAATTACTAAAAGGGCTGCTTTAAGGAAAGGAAGGAAAAGAGAGAGATGGAGAGGAACAGAGGAACATAAATGGCAATGAATGAGTACCTTTAAATAATAACTTTAAATGTGAATGGATTAAATGCACCAATTAAAAGACCCAGGTAGCTGAATGGATAAGAAAGCATGACCCACACATGTGCTGCCTACAAGAGACCCACCTCAGGTCAAAAGACCATCACAGACTAAAAGTGAAAGGATGGAAACAAATTTTCCAAGCAAATGGACAAGACAAAAAGCCGGGGTAGCACTTTTCATACCAGACAAAATAAACTTCAAAAACAGTGCCATAAAGAGAGACCCAGAAGGTTAGTTCATAATACTCAAAAGGGGGGAATCCACCAAGAAGACATTAACATCGTAAATATATATGCACCCAACTCAGGAGCACCCAAATATATAGAGAAAATCCTAGAGGACCTCAAAAACGATATTGACAGCAACA
>NW_028076042.1:0-508 GCF_014824575.4 Sturnira hondurensis
AAGGTGACAAGTCAAGTTCCACAGTGACAGCTGGACTCACACTCACTGACAGTAACAGACACCCTCCCATCTCCAGCCAGAATCCATGCCCAGCAGAATCCAGTGCATGTCCCATGAACTGTGTTTGCTGGTGGCTTGTGTGTCACTGTGTTGGGCCACAGTGTCATCCAGGCCCATGGTCCTCAGCCAGGTGGCTCGTTAGAACTCCCTGGGCCTCACTGGGATACGCCGACCAACCCTCTGTCCCAGGGCAAGGGCAGCCAACTCTGGCCTGGGCAGTGACTCGAACGGAGAGACAAGGGCAGCAGGCAGAGTCCATGACAAAGTCTGAATGGAGTTGCTCTGGGGTCAGAAGAGGGGCTCTGATTCCAACCACAAATTCCCATCACAGTGGAGTTGGGGATGGGCACAGGCATCCTTCCTGTGACGGTCCAGCTGCCATGATGCTCAGGCCTTCCTGTGGTCAGTGCTTGTCCAGACAGCAGCCAGACCAGCCAAGTTCTCAGGG
>NW_028076043.1:0-1149 GCF_014824575.4 Sturnira hondurensis
CTGATAAACAGTGTCCTGAATTGTGCTTCTGAGAGGCTGGCAATTTCTCGGTGGCTTAGAGTTATCGGCTGTGGGCCTTTGAGTTCTTCTTGAGCCATCTTTTGGATTGTTTGTGCCTGTTATGTATGAGGAGCGGAGCCCTAGGTGTTCACCAGGGTGGGGCGACCCAGTCACTGGGTTGTGATGCTGTATGTGGGGGCGGGGCCAAAGAGGAGCAATGGTGGTCTTGTCTGCCGCCTCTTGCTGCTGCCCCCACCACCTCCCGCCACCACCGCCACAGGTGCTGCAGCTGCCACTGCCACTGGGTCCCAAGCACTTTGTCTCCCCATGTGTGAATGTGCCACCGCTGTCAGCCCTCCACCACTGGGTTCGCTGCTGGGGCCTGTGCGGTCCGTCTCACTGTGCGTGAATGTGCGACCGCGGTCAGTCTGCCCCGCACCCTGACTGTGTCTGGGCTGCCTGCGCGCCTGGGTCGGGGGATCTTTCCTGCCCGACCCTGCTCCGCTACTGGCTCCGCCCCTCTTACCGTCCAGGTTGAATGGTTCGTTGTTGTCGGGCTTCCGTGTAATTCAATTTTCTGTTCTTTGGCTGTGTCTTTGTTCTCCAAACCTTTGTTGTGTTCAAACTTGGTTGTGGGAGAAGGCACAGTGTTTCCACCTATGCCTCCATCTAGGCGGAAGTTGAATTAAGCATTTTAGTTCCTTTATTGCAACTCTGGTATTTCTCCGAAGAGTGATTAGAATAAGTCCTTTGGTGTGGAAGGAACATCTTCGGAAGGGGGAGTTGGTGCCAACTGAAGCCTGCTGGCACAAAGGAGCCCCAGCTTTCCTAAGAAACGTGCAGAAAAATTGTGGTGTCCCAGTTTGGACGTGTGCTGGTGGCACACCCCCATAAAATGTGGAGACGGTAGAGGACACTCTTGGTCAAGCCAGAAGCATGCTTGAGCGTATGTTTTAGATGCAGTGACTTAATAGTTGAACCTGAATTAAAGGGACGGCAACAAGGAACAGCAAAGAAATGAAAACCAGTGGACAAGCATCCATTGGGCACTCAGTGCTCAGCGCCTAAGTGGTTTCGTTAGACTTCTTGGTTCTCGTCACTTGATGTTTGGCAGTAGGCTTGACCACTTGGAGCCATGTCGGTGAACTT
>NW_028076044.1:0-797 GCF_014824575.4 Sturnira hondurensis
GGTCTTTTTTTTTTCTTGATGAGTCTGGTTAAAGTTTTGTTGATCTTTTTTATCCTTTCAAATAACAAGCTCTTGGATTCATTGACCTTTGGTATCTTTTTTAAAAACTCTATTTCATTTATTTCTGTTCTGGCCTTTATTATTTCCTTCCTACTGCTCACTTTGGGCATTATTTGTTATTCTTTCACAAGTTCCCTTAAGTACACAGTTAGATGGTTTATTTGAGCTTTTTCTTGTTTTTTTTGAGACAGGCCTGTGACGTGAATCCTAGCCAGCAGGATCCATGTGTTGTGGTAGCTATGAACAAATACTCGTGACTACAGAAGTCCAATGGAGAAAAAGGGATGGCATGGCCACTCTCTCTCAGCAAATGAGAGATGGCAGATGGCCTCCGCCCCTGCCTGGACAAGCTTTTATTGATTTTCTGGGTATATTACATTGAGGATGGTCCTCATTTACTATGCACGGGTTTGCTGCAGGTGATTACCTTTACCCAGTAGTAAAGATAAATGGCTAATTACTTCAAAGAGAAGGATGTTACAGATCAGGGAGAAAAGTGGTTGAACTGGTTACACTCCATACTTGGGAGGTTTAGCACAGATTTTAGGAAGTTACTTTAGAGATACTCAATAAATGTTGGCTGCCTCAATTCAGAGTGAGGAAGTTTTAGTGAAAAGCAAGTCTCAAGGCAGCCTAGGTACAATGCAGGCCTGATTCCTCATGGGAGAACCTGTCCATGGATGTGTCTCCTGTGTGCCCGACCTCGCTTCCCACTGGTTTTTCCAAGTGGGGGCTGC
>NW_028076045.1:0-1405 GCF_014824575.4 Sturnira hondurensis
CAGTATTTACTATGAAACTTAATAGTTTGTTGCATCCATATATGATGACCACGCTTTCACAGAAAAAAAAATGCCAAAAGTTAAGAGTTATTTGGGATGGAAAATATAATTATTAAACTAATAAATTAATAACCTCAATCCAACAGTAAGGAGCCAGTTGGATATGACAAAATAGCAGGCTTTAATATTAAAAAGGCAGAAGAAGAATTTTCCCAGGAAAAGACAGTAAAAAGATAGATAAAAAGATGTGTGAAATAGGCAGATATAGAAATAGATATGGAGAGAAAATATAAGCTTTCCAATCTGTAAGAGTAGCATTATTGAAAAAAATTAAACAGAAAAAGCAATTATCAAAGAAATAGTGATATATTCTTGAATTTGGGGGAAAATGAAAGTGATTGAGTTTTCATATTCAAAATTGTTCTGGTTTTATTGCTAACAAGATACCTTAAAACTTGGTTGCATAACACACACCCACACAAATATTGTTGTGCTCACAACTTTGTGGGTTGGAAATTCAGGCAGGATTAGTTCATTTTTGCCCATGATGATGGAGTTTGGATTTGGCAGCTTGAATGGTTAGAGGTGGTTTTGAAAGTTTGACTATAGCTGTAAGTCTGAAGCCTTCAATTTGGATATTATGAGGGCTCTTTCGCTTCCTCACATTGCATCTGGTGGGAGCGGTACGTGCAAAATACCTTCTTTGTGCCTGTATAGTCTTGGGTGGGAATGGTGCACTAGGTGGGGTGTAGTAGCGATAACATGACCTTTCCTTGTGACTAAATTGGCTTCCTCACAGAACGGTGGTCTCAGAGTAGTTGGACTTCTTACATGGCAGCTTGACCTTCCTTAGAAGGAGGTTTAATAAGAAGCCTGAACAGAAGCCAAAAAGGTTTCTTATGATCTAACCCCAGAAATTCTATCATGTCTGCATATTCTATTCGTCAAGCAAGTCACTAGCCCAAGATAAATTCAAGGACAATTAGATAACAATTCTTAGTGGAAGAAGTAGCAGATAATCTCTTTCTAGCTTTATCACAGAAGGTTTTGTTGTCTCATAGCAAGATTAATGAATTTATTCTGGAAAACATCTGAATTTGAAACATAAAGACATAATTATTTGATCATCTTGTAAAGAGAGAAGAATCTAAACATTCAAGAAAAAGAAGATAATTCTTGTTTCAGACTTCTCTCCCACAACAAAAAATGATAGACTTTAATTAAGCATAATAGCAGAGTATTAAACAATATTAGGAAATAAAGTTTCTGTAACATATTAATTATCAGGGGCAAAATCAAAAGGAATGTATTTTTTAATATTCAAAGATTTACAAAAATAACAACAAAATGACTTTCTAAAAACTGTGATCAATGAAATCCTTATTTCAAAGTTAGAGCTAAGTGA
>NW_028076046.1:0-3819 GCF_014824575.4 Sturnira hondurensis
GGATGGAGCAAAAATGCAAAACAAGAGATAATTCCTGGAGAAAACAACAGTGTGGTTACTGAAGGGTTGGAAAGGGGAAGAAGAGGGTATGAGAGGGAAAAATTTTAACGGAAAAAACACAATGAAATAAATGTTTATAAAAACACGATGAAGCAAAGGCCTCCGATGAAGCCTTGGAGACATTTGCAGGGTGTTAGCCCAGGACAAGGGGCCACAGCCCACTGCTTCCCCGGTTGCAAGTCTCGTGGGGACCCTGAGCATTTAGGACAAATGGCAGAGACACAGAGCCTGGGTGTGCGCCAGTAAGATGCCCAGGGATCCTTTGTCCTGAGGGATTTTATCTCAACAGGGGGTCTTGATAGAACATCCATTGACTTTCCAGGTGTCCTGCAACGTACTGATCTGTCAAAATGTGTGTATAGAGGGGTCAGGATATTTTCTGGTGAGTTTTATTTTTAAGAACAATTTGAAGAGGGACCACTACAAATGCCAGTTTTCCCTGGACAGTCTAACACATGGGACCCTTTCCCTCCTAGTGTCCTTGGTGAGGTAACATAAAACCTAAAGATTCATTTGCTGGCTGTACTTGCTCAAACTGTTTCCCCTTGTTTAATTATTTTCTCTCTCCATTTCCCATATTCCACTTGTCAAGCAATTTCCTTCGCTCCACCCCATCCTCCCTCAGGACCCACCTCAACAGAACACCCAGCAGGGTGGCTGAACCACACCTGTGATGCATAAGCACCTAACCCGTGATTATGGACGTGGGGCTCTGACCTGACCTGCAGCGTTGTCTGGACCCCAGCACCACAAGGAGCACAGAGAAGAAGTCACTCCTTCCGTCAGTGCTGGGGTCCATGTGGGGTGTGTCTGCCTCCATTTCCTGCAGTGCTGGTCTCTGTGGGTTCTCACGCTGCTGCAGGGAAATGAGGAATATTTATGCCAGAGACACAAGAGAAATCCTAAGGTTTCCAAGGTCAGCTCCACAGGGACCTGTATATGAAGAGAACAGTCACCAAACTGGAAGGGACAGTTGACTCTGATTATCAGCACGGGGTGGGGTTGCTGTCATAAGAAGGGGGTGAGAAATGCTGAGCTTGGCCTTGGAGAGTCTCTCCTCCCCGATTGTGATGGGAAGAGAACAGCTACAGCAACATCAAACACTTGTCCTCAGAAGGAAGTGGATTTGAGCACAGACCCCTGGAGAATGAGGTTCTGACCTGTCCTACCAGGTAGCTACTTGGACCTGGTGGTTACAAAGGGCAGGGGAATCAGCATGGGAGGTGGGAGCGGGGACAAGTAGCACCCTGATAGCTTGAGAACAAATCTAGTAGCAGGTGTTACAGATCCTCCCATGGATGCGCCCTTGCAATTTGCCCAAAAGTCCCGGGAACAGCTGCTCATGCAATGGATGACAGGAGCTGGTGGATCTAAATGGTACAAGGTCGGACCACAGGGGATAGAGCACTATCCTGCCATCATTGCTTCTTCCAGGACTGAGTGTCCTTGCCTAATGGCAGAGGGTTGCCATCCAACAGCTCTGAGCTAATATATCCTGTGTCTCAATTTGGATAAGAGACCCCCTATGATCTCCTGGGGAAAGGGCACTCAGGATGTGAGCTGACAGATGTGAAGAGTGTAATAGAATGAGACTCAGGTGTTCAGGGTTAAGAATCATTTGCACACAGGACCCATTAGTGCTTTTAGACTACACATGGGAAAGGTGAGGCAGGAGAAGGGCAGCCGTTCATGGCAGGCACCTGGATACCTTGAATGAGATGCTAAAGATTTTTATTTAATCATGATGTGGAGGCAATGGTTAGGAGTTTTATAAGTAGAGGGGGGCTTCATCATATGCATACATTTGAATTATCACTGAGACAAAATGCAAAAAACTTAAATAAAGTGAAGGAAAGGGTGCGCAACACCAGACGGAGATGCTGTGCAAGGCCCTGGTGAGTGACAGGGTCATGCACTGAGCCCCCTGGAGCGCTGCACCAGGGACAGAGGACGAGGACACGCTGTGGGAGGCCATAGAGACCAGCACTGTCCATCCTTTGTGAGGCTCGTGTCTCTCATCCCTCAGGGTCGCCTCCAGATCTGAGGGGGATCACAGGCTGATTGGGGATTCCAGCCCCGTGGGGACATTTGTGATGACAGTGACTCTGTTCACTGTGGGTTTTCCCACTGGTGTAGAAGCTCCATGGGACTGAGATTTTAAATGTTTTCATGTTTTGTTACCAGTGTATCTACAGATCCAGAACAAAGGTTGGCATGAAGGACAAACTCAGACGTGTTTTTCGAGTGAATATATTTGGCCCCTAATTGTGTAATATTGTAAAAGGCACAGATCTGAGGCCCATAGAAACATTTCTGCTTTGTGAACACTTTGACGTGGAGGTTGTGAGTTAATTCTAGAGGAAGTGTGAATAATTTGACCCAAGGAATCAAAAGCAGGGAAGTGCCATGAATCTGAGTCCTCGTGTTCTTAATGAACCATGTGGGTGGGTTACTGGTCCCAGGGCTGGGGGAGGTGATGGTGCGACAGACTAGGATCCAGGGACTCATGGGGGGAAAACGAAGAAGTCGTGATGAGTCCTCAGGACCTGAGTGAAGAACCACAGGGACAGGGACATGACCAGGGAGACTGTGAGGACCACAGACAACCTCCATGAGCCTCCACAGTGCTGAGTGCGGGTCAGGTGGGTGAATGCACACTGGTGTCTCCCTTCACTAAGGTCCTGTAATGCCATCATTTGTCCACACATGTTCCATACAGAGAACCACAGGACCCATCAAACTCTAGTATCCAGCTCCACATCCCAAATCCCACAAACACCCATGATGGGAAAATTTTTGAAAAAAAAGGAAGATGGGTGAGTGTGCAGTCTGCATCCACAGAGGAGAGGCTTCTGTAACGCACAGTGAGGGCAAAGCAGCCATAAATGTGGAACTGAGAATTTCTGTCACAGTCTGGAGGTCACTCCACACAGCGAGTCGTTCCATGAACCTCAGAGCTGCACAAGGAGGATGCATTGTCTGTCGCTCACTTTCAGTCGGCTCATCGGTTACACCGGCCAGCCCTCGGAAACAGGGAACCCAAGTCTTGTGGGTTAAAACTGCTTTAACGCACAAGAGTTTTGGAACATTAAAACTTAGGTACATATTAAAGAGTATATATATATATAGAGAGAGAATATGTATGATTAGGACAAAATTCACAAACTTAATATGGCAACATGTGCAGACTACTACAGACATTTAAAAAATCAGTTCTTGGTGTAAAGAAGTATGTCCAGTGGTACATGCTAAGTACACCAATGTGTTAGTTCTTCACAAATCTTTGTGTATTCTCTGCTCCCTAACAAAATTCTAGAGCTTTGCCCTGGTTTCAATATGCCACCAATCCCACTTTCTGGAAAACTCCCTCACACCTGTTTTACTGCCCTCCTCTTGTCTAACTGCACTTCACGAAACACAGGGGCTCTTAACATTCTGTACAGCACTCTGGGGACGCGGAATTCTGAAATAGTTATATGTACATGCTTTCCCTTCCTATAGACCAGAACTCTTTCTGGCTGTGAGAAGAAGTAGGGTGATTTGCACCACATGACTGATCAACAGTATCTAGACATCAGACCCTGGATGTGTGAAAAGAGACAGCCACCTGGGGAGCTGCAGAAACCAGCTGGGCTCTCAGGGATTTGGGCCATGACCAGCAGGGGGCGCTGGTGGACCACCCTGGAGAGCCTCTAAAGAGTTGCTCAGTGAGGATCATTCTCTCAAAGGAATCTGGCCCTGGGGCCTGGGCACTGTGGT
>NW_028076047.1:0-1021 GCF_014824575.4 Sturnira hondurensis
CAGGGAGGGCAGATTACCACTGAGTGGGAAACTAGGACTTGTCACACGGAGGTGCACCCCGTGGGTCCGTCTGTTCTGCTGAGCTGTGGACACCGTATGTCATCTGCACCACTGAAGACCCTGGGAGACAGCATTATGACCCTGGCCTTCATCGCTCTTCTCAGTCTTGGTGAGTTTTGGCAAAAAGAGAGGGATGGGGGGCCCTTTCCTCCCAGGTCGGCTTCCCTGAAGGGGCCCAGGACTGAGGAGGCTCTGGGTGGGCAGACCTCCTGGGGGTAGAAGTGGCTCAGCCCCACATGTGACCCCAGCACTCAGGGGCCCAGCTTCTGTGTGTGGTTGGGGGATAATCTCACAGGGCCTCTCTTCCAGGGCTTTTTCGGAGCCTGAGAGACCAGGGCCCGGCAGGTGAGTCGTCCCTCAGAGATCCTGCTTCAGCACAATGATGCCCCTGGGAAGCTGGGGGACACACACTGGGTCTGGGCTGATGGTGACCAGTGTGGGAGGGGGCTTGGAGTGACAGCTGGGGAAACTGAGTAGATAAGCTCACTCCTGACCCTGCAGGTCTGATTCCTTTTCAGCAGTTCCCCACAAACCCTCCATCTGGGCTGACCCAGGCCCCATCGTCAGCAAGGGGAGCCCTGTGACCATCTGGTGTCAGGGGTCTCTGCAGGTGGATGGCTTCGGTCTGTTTAAAGAGAGGAGCTATCAGCCCTGGCATATAAGGACCCTACAGGCCTCCAGCAAGAAGATCGCGTTCCCCATTAAATCCATGAGCTCCAACGATGTAGGGAGATACCAATGTGCATATTCCAGCTCCAGACACTGGTCTGAGCTGAGTGACACCCTGTTGCTGGTGATGACAGGTGAGAGGGTGGAACTGAGTCCCCTACTCACAGGCAAGGAAGATCAGAGTGTGGCTTCAGGGGGACCTCACCCCTCGTAACCCACACTTGGGGAGGGTGGGGTGAATATCCCCTCTAACTCACATCACCCTTCTCCCTCAGGAGTGGACAGCGCACCC
>NW_028076048.1:0-1088 GCF_014824575.4 Sturnira hondurensis
TTGGATCTCCCACACAATTTGTTATTTTGGTTCTCTTTCCAACTTTCTTGGTTTTCCATTTGTTGTAAATCTTTAGCCATGATTCTTTTTATAGCTGACATTTTAAATTTATTTGGAACCACACTTGCTATTTCACTTGCACTTTGTTTTTCTTATTATCTAACTGCCTATTTCCTATTTGCAAGTCTAGAGCCTCCCCTGTACCATAAGGAACTTTCATTCTTTTATGTGCATAGACAGAGGAACAAATAAAGATATTCAAAGGTGTCTTGAGATGAGTTTCTCAGTGCTTTTTGAGTTACTGCCTTTTCAACTCCAGAAAGCTTCTGAGTTAAAAGTTGCCTTTGACAAGTAAAGATGGTTTTGCTGATCTGTTCTTGAAGGAAACTTCACAGTGGAGTCACTTAGACTGATGTGTGAATAGTGCAAATATAAAATATTTTAATTTTGTCCTTTTTGGAACTTCTTTCTGCATCTGAAATATTTTGATGTCAGTAGTCATTTAATAAGTTCTGGGTAATTAAAGAATTGACATACAGAAAGGAAGAAGGAGCTCCTACCCTTTGCAACATCATGGATGGAACTGGAAAGCATTATGCTGAGCGAAATAAGCCAGGCGGTGAAAGACAAATGTCATATGATATCACCTTTAACAGGAATCTAAACAACAAAACAAACAAGCAAGCAAAATATGACCAATGACACTCAAATACGGAGCAGGCTGACGGGGTCCAGAAGGGAGAGGGGAGAGAATTACAGGGGAAAAGGGGAGGGACTCACATGAACAAGTATAAAGGATGCATGGACAATAACTAAGGTGGGGGGTGGAGATGGGAGGGAGGTGGGGAGCACTGGGGGGCAGGGCTGGGAATAGAAGAAAGAAAACTGTACTTGAACAAGAGTTAAATAAAAATTAAAAATAAAGAATTGACATACAAAAATATTTTCCTATTATTTACCCAGCAACCTTCTCTGTGATATTTCAAACTGTACATATTCAAGAAGCTTACCCTAAATTGGAATTTTCTTTACCTACGGCACAACCAGACTGTTCCAATTGCTTCTAATTCACTACACACACTTGAAAG
>NW_028076049.1:0-4870 GCF_014824575.4 Sturnira hondurensis
TTTGTGTAACTCTTTCAATATTGAAGATGGGAGAAAATACACAACATTTATGCCATATTACGCTTTATTATTTCAAGAAAGGTAAAAACACAACTGAAATGCAAAGTGATTTGTTCAGCATATGGAGAAGGTGCTGTGACTTATCTAACATGTCCAAAGTGATTTGGGAAGATTTTTTCTGGAGATTTCTCTCTGATCAATGCTCCACAGTCAGGTAGATTGGTCAAAGTTGATAGCTATCAAATTGAGACATTAATTGAGAACAGTCAATGTTCTACCATGCAGGAGATGGCAGTATACTAAAAATATCCAAATCAATGAAGTTACTGTATTTTTCATACCATAAGACACACCTAGGTTTTAGAGAAAGAAAATAGAAAAAAAATTTTGAAGCAAAAAAATGTGGTAAAATATTTAATAACATAAATAACATAATACTTCACCAATGTAAGGAGCAGGTAAAAAAAGTGCATCTCATAGTCTGGAAAATCCGGTGTTGGTGAAAGTGAATAATGTGCCTTTTATTGAACAGAAAATCTAAATGGACTTTTTAGCTAACCCAATAATATCTTTCTCTTGGCAGACTGGTTCTGAAGCAGTCTGAGTACTCTTACCTGACCACACTATGAAATCATTGTATAAAGGACATATGGGCAAAGCCAAAGGGGAGTAGGATCTAGGACAGAGGGTCTGGATGGGCAGTCGGGGGAAAATGAAGACAATTGTGCCTGAACAACACAAAAAACAGAGATAGAAAAAATATCATTGCTGTCATTTTCCCTTTGTGTTTACCTAATTTGAAATAAAGTAAACCAAATCGTATTGTGAGCTGTTTTTTTAATGTGAATGATTACCTTAATTCTTCATAGAAAGACAGCATGTCTATTTGCTTTCTTTAATTCATGTGTCATTTAATAAAAATTGTGTGTGTCATGGTAACAGTGCTGGTTTGGGAACTGGCCATTTGTGCGGATGAAATCAAGTCCATCTGTGCTTGTTCTAAGAAAGGGGCGAATGACAGAAATGCCACTCTGAGGTTCACTGGGCGGCTATAGCTTAACCAGGAGTAGCTTCCTATGGTGGAGAAAGGGTGATGGAAAGCTCCAGGGTCTGGCCTTGGGACTAAAACCCCCGGAACTCAATGATATTTTCATAGGGAGCATGCTTTATCTCGGGAGTGGACTCACATACACACCAAGCACTCAGATGATGCCCAAGCTGGATGTCATTGTATTAATTTAACCTGAGAAAGATCTCTCACTCGAACACGCTGGGCTGAACCAGGAGGATACAGCCAAATGTCATAGAAAGCCAAGGTTCCCAGTAGCTTCACAGACAAAGAAGAATGAAGTATCTGACATGCATATGTCATTAAGTCAGACTATGAAAGCCTGAAGCTTTGATCTGCACAATAGAGCTATTCTTCCCCTAGGACTGCACAGATTGAGTCCAGGGCCTAGGCACCCACTCTCTGTTATGCTGGGGTGGGGTATGGGTGGGAGTATTTGGCCTCTATGTTCACATTTCTGAATGGCCCTCTTCTATTTGACCCCAACCACACTTTTATCTGATGTTATATCCTCTATTAAGCTTTGCTCAGGTTGATGTAGAAGTCTTTTTGTCCCTTTAGAAGGACTTACATGATGTGGTATATGACATTCAGTGACACGGTTGAAATTAGGGCCTTGCTGACACTGTGTTCCTGTGAAGGAAAAGCTCATCCCTGTTGCCCACATCTACAATCTGTCTGTGCTGTGAAGTTCACAGGCAGGGGTCTTGGATCACCCTGTCTACACTGAGAAAATGCAACTCAAGGCACAAACCTCAGTAAATCAAATTCCATGGAAAAGCAGAGATATTTGTTGTAATGTTCAAGATTAGCTTAGTGCTCTCTGCTCTTTCCTCCCAATCAGGTTCATGTTGGACTGATGGTGCAGCATCTGATCAGTCCTGGGCATGAGATTTCCACCTCACATAGTAGCTAACTAGAGTCAACTTTGCATATAAAAAGTGGGGATCTACCCTGGCTGGTGTGGCTCAGTGGATTGAGTGTCGACCTGTGAAACAGAGGGTTGCTGGTTCGATACCCATTCAAGGCATGTGCCTGGGTTGCAGGCCAGGTCCCCAGTGGGGGCACGTGAGAGACAACCACATATTGATGTTTCTTTCCCTCTCTTTCTCCATCCCTTTCCCTCTGCCTAAAAATAAATAAATAGATAGATAAATAAGTAAATAAATAAAAGTGAAGATCCCAGGCTGGTGACTGACTCAGTTGGTTGGAGCATTGTCTTGAACTCCAAAAGGTATCAGGTTCAATTTCAATCCCTGGTCAGAGCACATTAGGGAAGATACTGGTCATTGCTTCTCTCTCACAACACTGTCTCTCTTTCTCTGTCTCTCTCTCTCTTCCTCTCTTGCTAAAGTCAATAAAAATGCCCTCAGGTGAGGATTAAAAAAGTGGGGAAACACTACCCACAGACTAAGAATATGTCTGGAAATAACCGCTTGCCTGTGTATGTAAAAGGCTATTTTCTTCACATTACTTGTGGCTTCTCAAATGTGAGCAAAGTTAGTTGTGGTTTAACTGTCCTTATTTTTTTCTTATAACACCAAGCCATTGCTTGCACAGACCAAACTAGTAGGGACTGGTTTGACTTTGAGCATTTTCCGTGTATCAACCGCATTTGCTAGAGCACATCAACAGAAGAAGCCTGAGAAACTAAAACACCATCAGCCACAGCAGTGCCCTCCCACCAGCCACTCTGACACCTCTACCACTTTTGCTCTCCCTCCCTTATTGCCTGTTTGGGGGCAGCCCGTTTTGAGCTGAGGAAGGAAGTTGCTAAGAAGTTTTGTGGGAGGGAGCTGCTCTCACTAAATGAATTTTTTAACATGCAATTTTTAAAACATGGAAACTGTGGCACACCACTTAAAAATCGTTGCTTTATGTAGAGGCCAAGTATTTTGCCTAAAGAGATCTGACCAAGTTAATTAGAATCAAGAAGTATATCTAATAAAATTTAATCTTTCTTGTGTCTGTTTGGTCTTATTTTGTTTTTGAATCAGAACCTCTACTTGATTTCCAAAAGAATCTATTTCAGAGAACCTGAAGCTGATGCAAAGTCTTCCCAATTTTAAATGAGACACTGTTTTTAACTCTAATATATACAAGTTTTTACTTTTAATAGATTCATTAGAGAAAATAGAAAAATACACAATCATTTATTTTTTCACCCCTCTGCCATACATGGAACATTTTGCTTCATGCCTGTGACAATGCTTATGATTTTATAAAGTATTCTATATTCACCAGGTAAAAATATGCAGCTAAATGTCCCTGTATACTGATGTAAGAGGTCTAGCATGTGTAAGTAAAAGTAGTAGTGTAGAGTAATGCATATTGTGAATATGGGACTTCTGGCCAAGATGGAGGCATACTTAGATACACTGTGCCTCCTCAAACAACCAAAACAAGGGCATCAACAAATTTAAAAATGAAAAGCAACCAAAACTGCCAGAAAATTGAACTGTATAAAAGTCCGACAACCAAGGAGTTAAAGAAGAAACTTCATCCAGTCTGGTAAGAAGGGCAGAGATGGACAGCCGGAGTGGAGAGGACTCACGGCAAGAAGGCGGCTGGCAGATGGGGAAAGGCAGCGGCTGGTGGAGTGGAGTGGGCAGTCCCACATTTGAGTACAGATAAACTGGGAGGAACAACTGGGGAGTGAGACAGACTGCACAACCCAGGGTTCCAGTGTGGGGAAATAAACCTTAACACGTCTTACTGAAAAAATCTATGGGAATTGCAGTGGTGAGAGAAACTTCCAGTGTCACAGGAGAGTTTGTTGGAGAGACCCACAAGGTCCTACAACAAACACAAACCCACCCTCACAGGAATCATCACCAGAAGGGCCCAGTTTCCTTCTGGGTAGCAGAAGTGACTGAAAGCCTCCAGAGAGCAGAGCAAGAGGCATTGTTCCTTCTCAGATCCCTCTCCAACACACAGGGCCACAATGCAGCAATGTGTTGCCCCACCTTGGTGAATACCTAAGGTTCCCCGCCTTACTATGTAACAGATGCACTGAGACAAAAGGAGAGGGGATGAAAGAACACATCAAACCTCCAAAAAACATAACTAAGCAATGAAGTGATATCCAACCTATTTGATGCATAGTTCAAAGCACTGGTAATTATGATGCTTATAGAATTGATTGAGTATGGTCGCAAAATAGAGAAAAAAGTGAAGGCTATGAAAAGTGAAATAAAGGGAACCAACAATGAAGGGAAGGAAACCAGGACTCAAATCAACAGTTTGGATAAGTCCCTTTAATATTTCATATAATAAGGGCTTGGTGATGATGAACTCCTTGAACTTGACCTTATCTGAGAAGCACTTTATTTGCCCTTCCATCCTAAAAGAAAGCTTTGCTGGATAGAGCGGTCTTGGATGTAGGTCCTTGCCTTTCATGACTTGGAATACTTCTTTCCAGCCCCTTCTTGCCTGCAAGGTCTCTTTTGAGAAATCAGCTGACTTATCTAAAAAAAAGAAGATAAAAATATGAACAGTGAAAGGATAGCAAACTCTCAGTTATTAACAATCACACCTAAAACAAAAGCAAACCAAGAGGACAGCTAGATCGGGAGAGGAAACATAGAAATGGAGATCACATGGAGGGTTAGCAACAGGGGAGTGGGAGGAGGAGAAGGGGGGGGAAGATACAGAGCATAAGTAACATAGACAATAGGTAGAAAATAGACAGCGGGGAGGGCAAGAATAGTATGGGAAATACAGAATCTAAAGAACTTGTGACACATGGATATGAACGAAAGGGGGGGAATGGCGGGGGAGGGGTGTGCAGGGTGGAGGGGA
>NW_028076049.1:10330-20322 GCF_014824575.4 Sturnira hondurensis
TTTTCTTCCTTTTACTACATACCAGGTTGTTCCACACCACACAATCCTGTGTTTCTCTAATTCTTAATTACTGTTCCGTTTCACCCCACAGAGAGAAGCCTTGATTCATCGGATACTGCTCCTAAGCCCACGATTTTTCTTCCTTCAGTTGAGGAAATAAACCTTCATAAGGCTGGGACATATCTTTGTCTCCTTGAGAAATTTTTTCCTGATGTTATTAAGGTATATTGGAAGGAAAAGGACGGCAATGCAATTCTGGCATCCCAGCAGGGAAATACCATGAAGACTAGGGACACGTACATGAAATTCAGCTGGCTGACCGTGACTGCAAAGTCAATGAATAAAGAACACAAATGCATCGTCAAACACGAGAATAATAAAAGAGGAGTTGATCAAGAGATTCTTTTTCCTTCGATAAACAAAGGTATGTGTATACACATATCACCCCCCAGGACACTTCTGTTCCCAGAGTGACTGCCCCAAGTGTCTGTCAAGTATTAATAAAAGAGGTATATATGGATCTTTCTTAAATGTTGCTAAAATTAATAGTAGCAAAATAGCCTGTTATTTTCCCACAGAATTAAAAATAGTATAGGTTTTAGAACATTAAAAGGTAAAGAATTAAGTAATTTTACTCCTCTCAGCCTCAGATTTATCATCCAAATACTAAAGCCACATGATAATTTTTATGGTTGCTGTGTGGTTTAAATGAAGGAACATACATGAAAGTACCTAGCAATTTATCACACAATCAATGTTCAAAAAGAGATTTCACTTAAAAATGTTTTCTTTCTTTATTTTTAGAGAGGGGAAGGGAGGGAGAAAGAGAGAGAAAAATTGCCGTATAGTTGCCTCTGGTGAGTTCCATACTGGGGACCTGGCCCACAACCCAGCAGGCATGTGCTCTGAATGGGAATAGAACTGGTGACCCTTCAGTTTGCAGGCTGGCACTCAATCCACTGAGTCATACCAACTAGGGCAGATTCCACTTTTGATGATCTCACTTGACCAGAAAATAAGAAGAATTATGTATCTTCCAGGAGTGTTCTCCTCAGCTACAAAGTCACAATCACTCCAGTGCTGCTATACTCAAAGTATAATCAGTGAATTGTTAGGCAACAGGCAGCATCCTTCTGAGGAAGTCAGATCAAGATTCAACAAAAACAGAATGATTTAGCCCTGGGGTTTTTGTCTGCTCCTAGGTTTTTCAGGTTTGTATTTCATATACCATTGTAGGTAAATTTCATAATTAAAGATTGGGTGATGCTGACGTGTAGAAACAGATTTCCATCTGCATAATGAGCACGTATATCTTGCCATTAGAAACACACAGGCAATGCAGTAGTAGCGGGAAGTCAGGCCAGGAAGCCTGTGGATGAATACACTAGGATGAACTGCTGTCCCGAGAAGGATGCACACAGTGAAGAGAATATCTTCTTTCCCAAAACATTCAGGGCCACTTGAGATTCAGACATGTTGTCCCAAAGGAGGGCCTTTGACTCAGATTTTGTACATATTTAGACAGTGTGGGAAGAACTCTGAATGTGCTCTAGCCCCAGAAGTGGTCAACGTAAAGTCCTGAGTATTAACAAATCAGACCAAAGGCCCCAGAGTGCCCATAGGAAGGAATCAGTTGGTGCTATTCCTAGTGGCTAACAAGGCCTTTTAAGCAGTGGGGAACAAGCCCATAACAAGGTGTGCTGAGATCTTGGCTTTGTACCAGTCAGAATTTCGGAAGTAAGCTTTTCCTTCTCAGGTCTGAGTTTCCTCAGTGATCAAATCAGGTCTGAATGTTGGGCTTTCTCCTGGGGCTGTGCTGAAGAGCAAATGCAATCATGTCAGTGAAAATGGTTTCTTTTGAAAATTAACATGGATGCATTTATTCATACACAAGATTTATTTATATCCTTTCCTAAAACTAAAGTAAGATTGCCAAGACAGCTTTAATTTTTCTATTTCTACAGCTAAGAAACAGAGACCAAGCAAATATGCAAAGCACAAGTTTAATATCATCACTGGGCTTAAGTGTTCTAGTGTGTTTTCATTTTTCTAGTGATCAGGGGTGACTACCATAAAGAAGAGAAGGTCCTGTTTATAAGGTGTTTTACTTGGCACTTAATTTATGGAGCATGGCAACAAGGCTAATTAGGGCATTTCTGTTAATGTCATTCTATGACAAATTTCTAATGCTGTTGTTTGGAAGTTTGTTGTTGTTGTTTAACAAAAGCTAAAACTATAACATGGAAGCACAAATCAATGAAATGATTCTGAAGAGGCACAAAACTAATGCGGTTGACATTTTTGACCAGATTAGGAAAAAGTATTAGGTTACACCCATGAAATTTACTACAAAAATTGATCATTTATTGCTTTTACGTCAAGCAATACATGGAAGTGATATTTTTTATCTTTTAATGAATAAAGTCACTCTGAGGAAAATAAGAGAATTTTAAGAGACAGTAAAGTGAGTTTTTGAGGCTGTTTTAACATCTAAACATGATTATACTAACATTTTCAATCTTGGGATTTACCCCAAAGCCTATATGCCTCACACCCGTTTCTTTAGTGCACACCAAGAAAAGCTTTCGTGAGTGCATAGAATCGCGTACTGGNTTCAAAAAAATTGATCATTTATTGCTTTTATGTCAAACAATACATGGAAGTGATATTTTTTATCTTTTAATGAATAAAGTCACTCTGAGGAAAATAAGAGAATTTTAAGAGACAGTAAAGTGAGCTTTTGAGGATATTTTAACATCTAAACATGATTATACTAACATTTTCAATCTTGGGATTTACCCCAAAGCCTATATGCCTCACACCCGTTTCTTTAGTGCACACCAAGAAAAGATTTCGTGAGTGCATAGAATCGCGTACTGGAACTGTATTCATATGGCCAAGAACACATCTAGTAGAGAAAGAATAAACTAAAGCAACCATTGCGACTGTTTTCCTCCAACAGTCCTGAACTATTAAAGAAATTTTGTCTTTGTATGTACATTTGCTTTTTAAAAAAGCATTGTAGATAAATAAAGCTGTCATCTCAGGTTTTATATATTCAGAGAAGTATAAATGTGACTTGGTTTATCTTTTTCTTCCTGGATAGTATTTCACTGAAATGCAGAGTTACTGAAATAAAATGATCACTTGCTAAATATAAATAAGATATCTGGAAGAGATGATGTTTTAGTGTCCAGTATCTTGGAATTATGTTGTCTCTATGGATTATTTTCTATTTCTATGGATTGTTGTACAGGGTACTTTCCACATGTTCCCTTCCATTCACTCTCTCACTACGACCCTTTGAGTGGTGGCTCTGCCGTCACTGGTGTGACTCTCAGCAAGTCACGGGTTCCCTCTGCACCTCATATTCTTGTCTGTAACTCGGACTCCAAAATACAACTCACTTCAGTGTTACTGAAAGATTAAATGAGATGATGCATCTGAAGCATTTAACACACACTATGTCACACAGTAAGAATCACTCGACATTATCTTCCGTTAATGTTGTTGTTGTGTCCACAAAGACCACAGCTGCAGAAAACTGTGTGCATGAGCTGGGGTCACTGGGGATATGCACGCATGGGAAAGGCATGGCTTAGATGGGAAATTTCCCTACATAAGACTATTTCAAGTATGGAAGATTCTGTTGTGGATTCTATGATTGAACGAATTCATTTGGGTAGCAACTGCTCATGTCAGCCGTGCATGCTGAAGACTGGAGAGCTTTTTCTGTTTATTTTCCATTCAGCAAGTTTGCATTGAACAGCTGCTTTGTGGTGGACACTGTGCTAGGAGCAATGACTGCAAGAGGAAACAGGTAGTCTTGTATAGTACATTCCCCTTATGATTAAAAAGAAAAAATGTATCCTTCATGAGCAGCATCCTCATGTGAGGAAATACAAAATATGAATTCAGTTTACTGAATTACATGGAATCTGGGCATCTCTTCCTAGAATGGCGGGGCTGATATTTTACGGTTGTCTCCTCTCTTTGAGCAGGTTCTCTATCTATCTATCTATCTATCTATCTATCTATCATCTATGTATGTGTCTGTCTATCCACACACAGACACACGCTGTCAAGGAACGATTACAAACAAATCCTTAATAGTTGCTCTCATTTTTTGTAGAGGTTGCTGGTTTTAATCCTACAGTAGATGATTGTCTGGGAGATAAAAGTGGTAAGTATCTGCACATATTTTCCTTTATGTAATGCTATTGCATTGCTCCCTCCTGATCAACGTAAGTTTTGAATTTCTGTGGTTTAACATGCCATACTGAGAATGGCTGGATTTTGCAGAATAGACCCAGTGCTATTTTAAGCCAATCCATCCTCTCCTAGTAGTCATCTTAACACAATGAACGCTGGCTTTTGACGAGAGATGTCGGTGAATCAGAGGGTGCTGTGATATGCTCGGGACTATTTCAACACTGACTTTATTCATTTGCATGGCTTTTGTTTCTAAGGACTAGGGAACATGTGATATCAACTTGCCTCTATATTTTTGTCTTTAGTCCTTGCTAGTAGTAATAACCTGAACTGACATGTTTAATTCTCTTAATACTGTGGAGCGTACAATATATTTTCTCATTTCACAGATGAGAGCAATGATATAAAATGACGTCCCTTACACTAAGACAAGCAGCTAGATCTGTGGGTTTAACCCAGGCCATCAAAATCAAGAGCTCGTACACTTACTCAGTTCTCTATTCTTCCTTGAAAGTCAAGTCACAGAGCAACAAAGCCCAAAGCCAAGACCCCGAGACACAGTGGATGCACTGCAGGGGCAGGGCTTGGGGGCAGTGCCTGGCTTCCCGGTACCATGGACTGGGGTTCCACTCCAGTTTTTTTAATTATTAGTGACATCAGTATGGGTACTTACATTTTCTGAAATACGTTCCTCACCGGCCAACCAGGAATAATCACACCAAACCCAGTTATTGTGGAGAGAAGGTCATACATGTGGAATGTCCAGCATAGGGTATCTCATTTAGCTGGCATAGAACATGTGCAATTTTCTGGCCTTGTCTCCCTGCATGTGTCCAGGGAACTCCCCTAGAAGCATTGGTTCTAGCTCTGCTGAGCTCTCCTCCATTTGCAATATCAAGGAGGCTCTGGACCTCAACTAACACCTCACCTGGTGAACACAAAGGTGCTCTGAGCACATCAGCCCTTGAGGTCCCTTTCCATACCAAGTACTAATGATTGTGGAGTTCCCACACTATGGAGATAAAACTTGTCGAAGGGAAATTTCCACAGGAAAGGACTTGGCCTTGTGGTTTATTGAGTACCAGTTGGGACAAGCACACTGTCATTAATTATTTCTCAACATCATATATTTCTTGTGAAATTTAAAAGATATTAAGCGCAATTATCCTATAGTGTCCTAGCCACAATGAAGGATACTCAGGAAGACAGGTGAGAGAGCTGTGAGGTCTTAAAGTTTCAGAGCATTTGGAATAACCACTTTCTTCCCAGTAACATAATGTCTTCTGCTAAAACCTGCAGCCACCTGCTGGTGACCACCACCATCTGTTCGAGGACTGTGCCGTTAGCAGGAATCACATTGCATGCACAAGCAATGACTCAGATGCTTCTCAATCATCAAGTCAACTTTATATTAACCCTTAACCCTTTGACAGCAGGGTATTATTCATTGCACTTGGAGATACACAATTACAGAGGGACTGAAAATGTGTTCTGTGAAGTCATGTTGCTGAGTTCGAAATCTGGATTCTGGCACTTACTAAATGCGTAACATCAGGCAAATTTCTTCTCTCTGTGTCACTCTTCTATTTTCATAGTGGAAACTAAAATAATCATTTCATAGGTTACTGTAAAAATTATATAAGATTAAAGTTTTTAATAAAAGCTCACAGAGTGTTTGGGATTTGATTAGTGGTTAATGAAGACATTAATTAACTTTCAGTATTAATTAGAGATGGAGTAGTGGTGAAGAAATGACAAATGACTTACCACAAATTCTATTTGCTCATTGGACTCTCTCACTAAAAGCGCAATTTTAGTTTTAATATTTGTAGTGTTGTAAGTGACATGACCTGCAAGCTACATTGTAAGTTGTCTTGTTGTTTTTGGTGGTGGTGGTAGCAGATGTCTGTATATTTGGGGGTTTGTTGGTGTGGAGGTGTCACCTCAATGTAGATCATAAACTAAATGATTACAACCCCTCCCATTAATATCTCCTATCCTTTCAAAAGAACAGATGAAACTAATTAAATTATTTCTCCTAGATTTACTGCAGTTGCAGCTAACCAATACCTCTGCCTACTACGCCTACCTCGTCCTCCTCCTCAAGAGCCTGGTCTACTTTGCCGTCATTTCCTTCTGTCTATTTAGGAGAACAGCATTCTGTGGCCATGGAAAGAGTTCATAACACATGATGGCACAATTTTTCTTCATTTCTTTTCCCTGGTCGTGTCTGCTGAGGATGTAGCTGGACTTCCTATCTGGGTTTGGATTATTTCAGTCCACATGCATTTTTCTATCATGCATTATTGCATAATGGTTTTCAAACCACTGGGTAAAAAACAAGTTCTCTCTGTAACAATAACCACTTTGGCCATGCCTCAGGTGCAGGGCCCAAGGGCACCCTTTAGCACAACTCTTCCCATCATCTCTATCAGCTGCTCTAGCCAAGCCACATAATCATGCCTTCTGAGTACAGACAGCATGCAGCTCCTATTCCCATTCTTTAGTGCTCTTTGTCCAGGGACCTGCCTTAAAGCTTTCTATTTCTCACAACCAGAAGCTGCCTTCTCAGCTACTTTTATTCCGTATGTTGCTTTTTTATAACTGGCACAATAAATTTTTTAAAAAATTAAAAGTCTGCTTTTGTCTGTTTACTTTAGTTATATACATTTAGTGAAAGTCCCAGATAACAGAGAACATGGCAAATGAGCTATCAGATTCAGCAATGTCATCATGGTCAATACTACCCTTGTGTTTCCTTCCCTGGGACTATAGTTATAATCCTTTCTGTGGGGCATGGGTTCCAACAGGAGCCAGAGCCAAAGGAAGGAGGCCAGGTTACTTCTCTCTCAAAGGTCACCATATTCATACTCCTATTCATTGGTTTTGGAAATTCCGATGGTGACAGTGTAACATCTACCATGATTGGCACACTGTGCTCAGATCTATACCAGCGTTTCACAAGCTTCAGGTTTCCTGATCCTCACAACGACCCAGGAGAACTGCTCTGACACTGGAGAGGCAGTGTGGTGGAGGGTTGCCCCCTCCCCTTGAACCCGAAGTGCCTGGATTTGCATCCTGGGTCTAGTATTGGTATCTGTGTGGCCTCAGAAAAACTCTTTGAACTCTATGGGCCATAATTCTCTCATGTGTAAAATGAAGTCACATCGCCTGATCTCCTGGAGTTGTGTGAAATAGATGAGTTAATAATGTTTGGTACATGATAGTCCTCCACTGCTGCTGTTAGTTGCTTGAGTTTAGAAAATAATTGATTGTGTACACACACACATACATCCTGACAATCATCTCTCATCATATTTCCCTGCAGACAAGTTAGATATGGATGGAATAGGAACTCAGTAAATTTCTGCTATGCACCAGACAGTCCCATTAACCTTCTCAGAGTACTTGGAGGTAGGTGTAGTCCACAGCTTACAAATGGGAAAGATTATATTATTTTCTCATGGTCACCATTTTTTCCATAATAGTCATTTCAGCCAGGTCTCTCTAAACTCAGAGCCCACATTTGTTGCCTTCTCCTTCACCTACTTTCTCCAGGAAGGAAAAATCATGCACTTCTTTGGAGAGCAAAGTCAGTGAGACTTTTCTCAGGGACTTGTGGGTGCACTTCTATTTCCTCATCGTCTCTGTACACTTGTAGAACCGTAATTGCTCCCTTTATCACCAACAGTATGTAAATCTTGCATTAGTTTATGTGTATCCTAGACGTGCAGCTCCTCTTTGTGTTAATGAAATGAACTGAGCGTCTCAGGCAAAGCAAGACTTTTGACGGTGCCACTAGGTGCACCATTCTGATATTTTAGCTCTTCCCTTAGACAGAATGGGTCCATGGGTCCCAGGAATCACCATGTGGAAGTCTCTGGTTGTCTGTGGACATTTCCAAGGTAGGAGGTGAGTGTACTTCCTTTTCCGTCCAGTACTTTTCCATCACAGCAACAGTGCCATGTGACACTGGGCCAGAACTTTCAGCTCAAGCTCTATACTTAGAGCCTCATTTACTTGGTCTGGCTTGAACTGGCTATGTCATTTGTTCTTAACCATGTCATAGTGCCTATGTTTACTCATCTTTAGAGAAAATTGTTCAAATTCCAAAGAATTTCAGATTTCTAGCACAATTTAGAAATGCAATGAGCCTAATGAAGTAATAAACAAAAGCTTATATAGTGCTTACTGGTACCGGTCTAAGCATGTGTTAACCTGTATCTCATAAGAACCCCATGAAACAGGTACAATTATGACTGTTTTACAGGTGGGGAAACTGAGGCAAAGAAGGCGTAAAGAATATCCCCATAGTTAAGACAGCTAATAACAAGTAGAGCTGGGATTTGAACCCAAACAACCTGGCTACAGGAGCTCTGGTGATAATTTCTATGTGACTTGTTACTAGAGTAGAAACAGATTCCTTTAGGTTTGAAATAAGATTGGAAATTTTCCTTCTTATTAGACTAAGAGCCAATGAAGAGAACTGACTCTTTCCCTGTATACAATTTCTTTCCTTACTCCTGTCCTGTTCAAACAATTACAGGGTTCTAACAAATCTTCCACACAATTTTTCGTGTTGGGAAGATTCTTAAATGCTGGCCTCCCACCCACCAATCACATATCTATCATTAAAGTCCATGCCACTTGGTTGGATAAAAAAAATACCAGAAGAACAGGCTGCATCCACAGGTGTGCAAAGGAACAGCTGGTCAAAGATTTATACAGTTCCATACAAAAGCAGTTATGTCTCTAATCTTTACAGAGCTAGCATACCCAACACACTTCTCAACCACAAAAAAAGGCAAACTTCAAGAAAGTAATTCTCAAGTATTTTCCATTATGAATTCTCCCCAATGTTTAGGACTCCTTTCTTAACAAACTTGTAGATTTTTTTCAACTCTCTTTTTTAAAATTTTTTAAATTTATTTAATTATTTTTCAACTGCAGTTTTCTGTCTATTACTCCCATCCCGTTCCACCCACCCTGTGTTCCACCTCCCTCCCATTTCCACCCTTCTTAGTTGTTGTCCATGTATCCTTAGATTTTTTGAAGGCTTTATGTCAGCCAAGCAGGCTACAGTTAAGTAATACTTGATTTTCCCTTTATATTAATCATTCCTATATAATTACCAATTATAAATTCTGCATAATAAAAGGTAGCTAGAGACCCTACCAACATAATACAATTCAGCCAAAAAGCTAGAAACCCAACACTTCTAAAGCCATGAAAACTCACTTGGGTAAATTCTGTCTGGCTCTCACAGGCTATTTTTGTTTGCTTTCTTTTGTTTTGTTTGAATAACAGCCAGTACCTGCAACATAGTGAGCACCAAGAATTCTTCCAGGTCCTGTGCATGTTCTGTGTTGAATGCTCTCACTGTACCACAGTGCAGGTATCACGCTCCTTTCACTGATGGGAACACCAGAGAGGCTAAGAAATATGACCGAGGCCAATCGCAGGATAGTGCTGGGGTCCACATGATTCCAGGGCCATGTGGCTTAAACTCTGCTATTTTACCCATTGTACCAATGGCTCTCTTCCTGGAACCTTTAAAAATCACTCAAAAAACTATGGTACATTTACACAGTGTAATTCTATGCCACAGAAAGGAAGAAGGAACTACTACCCTTTGCAACATCATGGATGGAACTGGAAAGCATTATGCTGAGCAAATAAGCTAGGCGGTGAAAGACAAATACCATATGATCTCACCGTTAACAGGAAACTAAACAAAACAAACAAGCAAGCAAAATATGACCAAAGACACTCAAATACGG
>NW_028076050.1:0-1194 GCF_014824575.4 Sturnira hondurensis
AGTTGGTGCTCAAGTTTCATTTTTTTTGCATGTAGCTGTCCAGTTCTCCCAACACCATTTGTTGAAGAGGTTATTTTTCCTCCATTTTATGCTGCTGCCTTCTTTGTTGAATATTAATTGACCATAGAGACTTGGGTTTGTTTCTGGGCTGTCTGTTCTATTCCACTGGTTCATGTGCCTTTTTTATGCCAGTACCAGTCTGTTTTGATTACAGTGGCCTTGTAATACAGTTTGATGTCAGGTATTGTGATCCCTCCTACTTCATTCTTCTTTCTCAAAATTGCGGTTGCTATTTGGGGTTGTTTATGATTCCATATAAATTTTTGAAGTGTTTGTTCTATGTCTGTGAAATATGTCATTGGTATTTTAATAGGTATTGCATTGAATCTGTAAATTGCTTTGGGTAGTATGGACATTTTGATGATGTTAATTCTTCCAATCCATGAGCATGGTATATGTTTCCATTTGTTTGTCTTCCTTGATTTCTTCAGTGTTGTGCAGTTTTCAGCCAACAGGTCTTTTACCTCCTTGGTTAGGTTTATTCCCAGATATTTTATTTTTGTTTTTGCTATATCGAATGGGATTTTTTTCTTGATTTCTGCTTCTGCTGATTCAAGTTAGTATATAAAATGTTAGTGTATAAAAATGCCTGTGATTTCTGAATATTGACTTTGTATCCTGCTGTTTTGCCAAATTCATTTACTAGGTTGAGCAGTTTTGGGGTAGAGTCTATAGGATTTTCCATATACACTATCATGTCATCTGCAAACAATGACAGTTTTGTTTCCTCCTTTCCAATTTGGATGCCTTTTTCCCTTTTCTTGTCTGATCACTGTGGCTAAAATTTCCAATACTACTTTGAATAGAAGTGGTGAAAGTGGACAACCTTGTCTTGTTCCTGATCTTAGTGGAAAAGATTTTAGTTTTTGCCCATTGAGTATGCTGTTGGCTATAGGTCTCTCATATATGCCCTTTATTATATTGAAGAATGCTCACTCTATTCCCACTCTGCTGAGTGTTTTTTTATCATAAATGGGTGTTGTACCTTATCAAAAGCTTTTTCTGTGTCTATTGATATGATCATGTGATTTTTGTCTTTGCTTTTGTTGCTTATGGGATGTGTTACATTTAGTAATTTGCAAATATTGAACCATCCTTGCATCCCTGGGATGAATCTCACTTGGTCATGGTGTA